>NW_015378226.1:0-61564 GCF_001204775.2 Aspergillus nomiae NRRL 13137 | reverse complement strand
TTTTTTATCTCTGTCTAAGAGCTAGGAGTAATTCAAATAAATTGATAGAGGAAGTGTTCCCCGAATTCCTCGTGTTGGCGGGTGATGCAAAGATGTCACGATACATTATCTGGCGGTGTCGGCGCGTCGCTCTTCAAATCAATGTATGTTACGCAGGATAGGACGATTGAAAACATCGTGTCTCTCTTAGTTTAGCATCGTGTCAATGTCGGCGGCCATTCGGACGGGCCGGAGGGGGAAGGAAAAAACAAGAACAACCGATGAAATGCCATGGCGATGCACCTAACGATGTATGCATCAATGCTAGTCATGTGAACCTCACTTGTCCGGCGAGTTACTGCCCGTGAGTATTGGGCGTTGTTGATTTTCGGGGATTATTGGGCCGTTTACACCAATTGAGACATTGACACTGACTAATAGGAGTCATTTGAAGGTCAAGCCAGTCGCGTCGGTGAGTTTGTTGGCAACTCAACGAGGAAGCACTGCGGCAAGAATGACTTCAAGTTGCTTCTGCGATGAAGTGGAGGTGAGGGGCAATCAGGGATCGTGAAATCACCGGCAGTAAGCGGTCAAGAGGTAGGAAGGAGGGGCGTGCAGATTCCTTGGGTACAATCCTCCATGCAGGGCACATTCTGACAGCATCTGTCAAGATCCTGGGCCATTATTACCTGTTGCCGCAGTTTATTCTTGCAGGCCGCTATTGTCATAGGTCGGCCAGTGGGGGTACGTCCTATTAGCTTGGGCAGGAATGAAATGGCGGGTAAATCTTGATACAATCAGCCTTAACGTATCACTGGCGGCGGCGGACCTTGTCTACCTTGCAGAAGGCCGATCAGGATCAAAAATTACAATATACGGTGAGTAATAAACGATGACCTGATCGGATTACTCGGTACACAGCCACAATAATGGACTGGTAGGCAGCTATCTACGGAAAACGAATTCGTGGAATATGAAGATAGGATAGAATTATCTCGGACATGTATGTGCATTACTCTACCTATACATCTCGTCATGCAAGGCTAATTCATTATCTACTTGCTGACTCTGACTACTTTGCTGGCTGGAGGCGGGGTTTGGGTTGCCCCGCGATCATGATAAATTGCGCATAGGGCATTACTATGGCATGGGGGAAGACACCGCAGCATCAGGTCATTCTCTCGTTGCTCTCTCTTGAGAGGTCATGGCGAGATCATTTGGTCATTGTGCTCTTGTTGTTCAAGTGATGACGTTAACCTTTTAGGGGAGGTCCAGTCTACAGTTAATTCTTACATATGTTGAAAACCCGGTCAGAGAACTATCATTCTCCTGTCATGCTGTGCTTGGTACAGGGAAGACCCTTTCTGGCCAGTACATTTTGCCCTTAATTAATACAGTTCCAGACCACTTACAAGCTCCATGTCGCAGCCCCCAGAACAACAAGCCACCGAATTCTTGTTGGACGGAGGTTATATTGTTTTGTGGATCATTCTACAGCCGCAGCTCTGTTCCAGATTGTCGGGACGTAACGTCGGGAAGCCCTGAAAATTGAAATGGTTCAGGTTTAGTTTTCATACTATATCTTTTTCTTTTCTCTCCAATAAAGCATTTGCCAGGAAGTAGAATAAGGAATGTCAGGGAAAGGAAATACAAAAAAGAAAAGCAGAGAGAGCGCGCGCGTGAGAACTTGCAAAGACTATTTCACCGCCTTTTTGACAAGATGTCAATTTCTTAATCTCCGACCGAATGACAGAATGATTGATTGATTGGCCTTTGCTGAGGACAGGCCGGTACGGAGATGTGTGTAGACCGATGTTTCACAATGATTATTAACTCTATATTATTAATGTTGCCGTGTCTCCAACATGTGTCGAATCTTTCTAGAACCATTCAATGTGGCATTATCCACGATGAGTTAGTCGGCCAAATCAGCCCACCAGCTCTTCTCTAATACGCAGTAATTCTAGACGACCGGAGGCAAATGCGAGTGCGGTTGTGGCGGGTATGGTGTGTGGTTTTTGTTTAGAGATCGTTCAGCTTGCATGTCATGACAAGCAGCCATCCAAAGTGGCTGAGCTGAATTTACACACTGTAGAGCACAAGGTCGTATCTCTGATTTTTTGGATGTTCCTTCGGACTTCTTCCTTTCCCTTCCAATCCTGCCTTACCATTGTTTTCCGGATACCGTACAAAATACACCGAGCATAAACGTAATTTCAAAGAGACCAAAGAGAAAGAAAACTCTGTTGAATCCACTCTTGCTTGTGCTACGATTGACGTCAACAACAGTACCACTATCTTCCGGTGGAACAAAATATGGGATTCTCCGGCTAAGCATCTCCCGAGTAAGCACTACGTACTTCGTAGGACCAGGCGAAGATTCTCCTACCAGAAAAGGTACAGTGCAGG
This sequence comes from Aspergillus nomiae NRRL 13137, assembly GCF_001204775.2. Classification (NCBI taxonomy): domain Eukaryota; kingdom Fungi; phylum Ascomycota; class Eurotiomycetes; order Eurotiales; family Aspergillaceae; genus Aspergillus; species Aspergillus nomiae. The sequence continues at coordinate 59,176 of NW_015378226.1, read as the reverse complement.
TATGAGAAAATCCACGGCTTTGTGCCTGGAAACGGATGCCAACCCCCGGACCAATAAAGCCGTTCGGTTTGGAGATTTACGTCTACATTAGTGCGAGGTGAAACATGGTTCTGGGTCATTAGAATGCTTTTGGAGGCGGCACCTTGTTTCATTTGCTGGGACGTCGCGAGCTAATTCCGGGGAAGGCTTTTGGAACCAACAAAGTACTTCGGTTCCGTTCCTCGTCGTACTTCCGGTTCTGGTGACTGAGGGAAGAACTCCACTTCTGCGACCAGATGGCAACGAAGTACTCCATACTAGTTTCCAACGAGATTCACGCTGGAATGGCAACGAGATAATTTGCTCCACATGCCCAGGAAGGGAAGGGGGTAAACGAAATCCTTGACCGTGGCGAATTTCCTCAATTCTAAAACCGAACTAATCATCCGTAGAAGCCGGATCGATGATGCTGTGTGCTGTGTCGCGATTTGGCCGGGCCTTTCGGACCAAGTAAAGCTAATACCGGAAAGGTACCAAGAATGGGGGTCGACAAAAAGACTCAACCTGAAAGTACGACGACCGAAGTAAGGTTTGTACGTATGTATTGAAGGGGATCTAGGCTAGCCCTCCCGGTCCGGTCTAGGAATATTAAAATCCTCCTAGTGGCAAAGACACGAAGTTACGTATGAACCGTCTTCCAGCGCGTACTAAAGGATTTCTCCACCGGAATGCATGATCCGGTGCCGCGGTGACGGATAACAATCGTCCCCCAGGGGTGTGGTCTTAGTCGTCTCTTAGCTCCAAAGTTTCTTGTCCCTGTCTCATAAAAAATGATCGCAATTAAATTGGAATGATTGATTCCTCAATTTTTGACTTGTTCACTTGTGCTAGTACGGCGGCTAGTCGTAGGAATTGCTTCCCCGCCCCTTTTTTGGGACCTCTAGTGCCCTGCCATCATCATGTGAGGCAGGATTCTCTCTTTCTCTCCGTCTCTCCCGCTGTATCACGCCTGGTATTTCCAACTGCCTATCAGCTGGTTGGTTGTCGAACAGATAGAAGACTCCACTCCACTCTGGAAACACCGCTCCAACGGCTGTCTCGCTTGTGTTACGACTTGTTTCCGTCTCGCGAACATACCCAAATGGGGAACCTCAGCTCCTCAAAGTCAAAGTACTTCGTGCACGTCTGCGTCAAATCCAATCAACGCTTGATCCTCAGGATGATCATGTACTCATCTTTCTTACACTAGGCCACAATGGACTTAAGATTTGCTTCGCAGATGCAGGTCCTGTGATAGTGAACTACCAATAACCCAAGATCTTATTGGATCTATCACAGCCCAACAATCTCGATCAATACTTTCATATGGGTACCACATATGTACAATGGTAGGGTTAAGATGTGATGACAACCTAATTTTAGCCCTCTTTAGACACTGAACCGATTAGTGATGCTGCTGTCTAATTTTGTTGCTTACCCTGTATGCGCCTCTGTACATATGTACATACAGGTGGAGCCTTGCCATATCACAAAGGGACGAGGTTGATTCCAAGTGGATGCTTTTATGCATGCCGGGCACATAATCCATTATTTCATTATGATCACATTATAGACCCTCCAACATTCATCAAGTTACCACCAACTTCATGCATGTTTGTTCCAGGTTTATACTCACCCGGTCACACAAACCTGTTTGGCCTTATCTGGGATGCTGTCTTACAGCCTGTATATCTGCCCAAATGCCATCTTTGCCTTGTGTATGCACAATACCCAGCCTCATTACAGCTGAGTGGTATGTATAATCATCATGGGCAATCGCTGGAATGCACTCCTACCATTTACCTATTGCGGACTTTGCAAGATACGGAGAGATCAACCTTAAATCTAGATCACCGATAAGTAATACTTGATTTGTCACAGCTGTCAAATATGCATGCAATCGAGAGTCTGTGGTTTTTTCCTTTTTCTTTTTCCTTTCTCTTCCATCGTTCCTTGTTCGACGCAGTATCTCCCAACTAGCCTTTGTTGTCGATCGTGCCCATACCAGGTACAAATTACCCACCAGGTGTATTCTGACTGACCACATCATCCATCAATCCTGACATTGGTATGTTCGCTCTGGAAGAAACGCCCTTGCCAAGTACGCCAGGTATGAGTTGCAGAATATCCAGCAAGGTATGTTTGTATCCCTGCGGACATGACGCATCAAAGTAGACCAGCTAGTGCTACCATATTTCATTGAAACAGGGCTTCCTTATTCTTCTGCGAGGCTGCTTTATGGTTGGAGACTTCCGGGCTGCGATCATGGATTCTAGACCCTCGTAAGTCTAGACCTCTAGAGCTAGTATAGCCGTTAGCAATTAATAGTCACTATTATAATAGAACCATGACAACAATCCGGCTACATCAGAAGACATAAAAAAAGAAAATGTGATCCAACTCCCGGTCTAGGGTATTAGACGCCACAACGATGTCCCTTATGAATCAAGGATTTATTTGTGCATCGGTGAAGTGAAGCCGATAAACTAGTCTAGCGTAAGCTCAGATCGCATAGTCAAGCGCTAGAGGCGATCCTCCACCCAGAATAGGCCTCGCCCCCCGGAAGCTGGCAAAAGTACGGACTCATCTTAGGGTCTGGACTTTGGACTGGCCTCGTTGACAAATCTCCTCGGCATGCGCGGTTTCGCGTCCCGCATCCCGGGACTCACCCATTTGCCCCCCCATCTTGACCAAACTCTAGATGGAGGGGGTTCCATGGATCGAATTTACCGATCGTATGGTAGCTGAAGGTGCGTACGTGCTTAGCTATCCATTTGCGAGAACTCAGTCGGTAGAGCATCTCCGGTCAGGCTGATTGGCTCACCTGATCTGTCACCATCACATTTCCCAAGTATCGATTCGCGAATTATCGCGGTCGATCCATGGATTACTGGGAATATCCTTGTTGATCAGCCAGGAACTAAGCATATCGATTTTTTTAGTTTGCAAAGAGCTCCAAACCCTATTCGAATCCATCGTGTGCAGGATTCAATCATACGCTATTGGCGCCACTCGTCTGTTAGTCCCCGCCCCACCAATGAATATCAATATGTGACATGTCCACTGCGCAATCTATCTATTATTAATTACTGGAGCCGATGTGACAGACAATGCCATTGAGGAGTTCGTTGGATGTTTGTCGCTTATTCGCAATCTCTGTTAGTTGTGCTGTCGAATCAGTATTGGGGCTTGCTTGCTGCGGCACAGCGGCGCCATGCAGATGTTGACCGACGGTATTGTATGTACAGTTAAAAATGAAACTACTAACCTTATGAGCATAGGGCTTGCTATCGAGAGTCAATAACGGACAGGCGGCACTGGGAGCTCGCACAGTATCCAGTCTACTCCGGAGTAATGGTCTATCGCAGTCGCTACTGCTACGTTCCGTCGCATTGCTGTGTGCTGTTCAGCGTAACCACACTGGGATACTGTAGCGCATGCTATATCCTCGGAACCCCATCTGCCATTATTTGCTTAATACCATGTATGAATCCACTTTCGACATTTGGTCTCATTCTACATGCTCGGCTATGGCGGCTATAAATATTATTTGGTGCCTTTGCTCGAGTCATGGGGGACTAGGATATGGTTGAGGTACAGTAGACTTCTACCATTAATGCCTGCAAGTAAAGACAAGGTATGCCACATACCTTATATTATGCTTGCCCTATGCACAGCTGATCACTACCGCGGGCCTTGGCCTTTTCGCAAGTGTGTACTTGGCACTGTGCTGTATTTGACTCCTTGTTCTTCGGCCGACGATGCTAGTCAAGCATACAGGGATTGAGTATCGCCAAGTGATACTCGCAGGGGGTTGTGGAATAGCTTCATAGTTACTATGGTACCCAGGAGAGAACGTGAGCCAATAGTAACTGTACCTTGCAGTAGCTATTGCAATCTTGTAAGGCAACCGTCCAACGGTTACACAGAAAGAATGGTCCAGAGCTATAGTGCAGGGTCCCCCGTTATATATGGTATGTGTTCATCACAGTATGGAATCGGGCACTCTGTTGTGTGAATGCCCTATCCAGCATTTGCAGTCGCGATAACCGCTAGTCAGGGGCGAACTATCATGTACACGTAGTTCATTCGTCAGTCAACCCTGTATGCTTCGTAAGGCTAGATGTATAGTTGGCATTGTAATTCACATATAGCAAGCTGTCAAGTATCATATCCCGCACAGGGATCGGGCTTCGTGATAGCAGTTGGAGGATATAGCCTGGTCATCTATACATTGAAACGGTGGTAGGGTTGCATTGAGCTGCGAGGAACTGTGGAACGGAGATTGAAGCATAGATACCCTAAACAAGCCGGTTGATGTCTTATTTCAATTCGTCCCAATGTCAAAAGTACTGAATAAGTAAATCTTGTAGAACTTAGTTCTTTCGAAGTTTCTGTGGTTTCTATGACCAGAATGAAATAATTTGTATTGATTAGGGTAGCAACGGAGGGAATTTTTGACCACAAATATCCACAGCACATCCTAGACTATGAGTCTCAATCAGTCTGGCCCAAATCAAAACACAACTCTTGACCAGAGCCATTATGTTATCTATGGATAGTTGTCAATCGTCCATTTTTGCCTCATTTGCAAGGCATCTATATGAATCTTTTTATCATCAGGTGCTGATAAGGTCACGTGCAATGCAGGTTTGTTCTAGAGCTATGACAACATCGATTATCAAATACCCTCTTCACGATTACTTTCTATTTGAAGTGTTTTGCAAGCTAGGCGGCAGAGGGAAAATGCTTATGAGTTGACTCTAGGTTTATCTCCCAGGTTTTATCTCGACCAATCGCTCACCCTAGTATGAGCGACACAGCTCGTGCTGCACAATGACGACGCAACGAATATCTTTATCACGAACCCTCCCTTCTCTCCTCCGACGCACTGTGTATATACCCAATAGGAAAGGATTGATAGGGCTTGCCTGGAAATGTCATCGACCGTACAGCACAGAAGCTGAGGCCGTGCGACCAGCAGAAAACCCTTCCTCTCCCGACCAAGACTCCGTACCTTCGCATCTCAATCCCTCACCTGAAGACTATTCTCGATTCATTTTCCAGGATAAATGTCGTTCAGTGATCTATGCTGGTGCCGGCGGTAACGGATGTGTTTCGTTTCTCCGAGAGAAATACATTGAAGAAGGCCCACCGAATGGCGGCGATGGCGGCAGTGGTGGGAGCATCTACATCCAGGCCGTTGAGGGGCTTACGAGTTTACATAAACTTGCTCGCAGGGGCGTCATAAAGGCTGGTCGAGGAAAGAATGGACAGGGCAAAAGCAAAGGCGGCAGACGCGGCGAGGATGTTCTCCTTCAGGTGCCTGTTGGGACAGTGGTCCGTGAAGTGAGCAGATATGATCCAGTTGCTGAGGAATGGGCACTTCGGAAAAGGCTGAGAGCCCAGGAGCAAACCGAGCAAGTCGACGAATTAGACGAGATCGGGCTGCCATCTATTCGTCATGATCGATGGGTACTTTATCCAGGCGCAAATCCTTCGGATTTCTTGACCACGGTGTTTCCCAGAAACCCACCTAGGAGACAGCATATCGCCGCCTTGGAACCAAAAGCTCCGATTCATCTTGATCTATCGAAACACATGGATAAACCTATTTTACTCTCCGCCGGGGGTGTCGGTGGCTTGGGGAATCCGCATTGGGTGTCCCGTTCGATTAATCGGCCCAAGTTTGCCTCTAGAGGTGAAGGTGGTACACGTCTGGAGTTAGAATTTGAGTTGAAGCTGCTAGCCGATGTTGGGCTCGTTGGGAAGCCTAACGCTGGAAAAAGTACGCTACTCCGATCGTTGACCAACAGTCGCACGCGGATTGGGAACTGGGAATTCACGACACTGTCACCGAACATCGGAACGGTCGTTATTGATGATTTCAAAGGACGGCCACTAGTTGAGTCCAAGGGAAAGGCCCCGCGAACTAACTTTACCATTGCCGATATTCCTGGCTTGATTGAAAATGCACATCTCGACCGTGGCTTGGGCCTAGGTTTTCTGCGACATATTGAGCGGGCGGGTATCCTGGCTTTTGTGGTGGATCTTAGCGCTGGAGACCCCATCCAAGGCCTTAAAAACCTATGGTATGAACTCGGCGAGTATGAACGGATACGTGACACAGAGCCAGCGTTCAAAGACGAAGGTGACTCCCTAACATGGGTTCCACCGACCCATGGTCTACCTGAGCTTCAGTCCGAAGCTCCTGAGGCGTTCTCTAACTCAGAGCTTCCCGACCTTACTCTTCCCCCTATTCACACAAAACCTTGGTTCGTCGTGGCTACCAAGGCCGACCTGCCAGAAACTCAAGAGCAGTTCAAGAAATTACGAGACTATCTTTCGGCTGTGGAGAAGGCTCAGGTTGAGCACCCCGGAGGCCACCCTGATGGGTGGAGGGAGAAGATACATGCTGTTCCTGTGAGTGCCATGAGAGGACAAGGTGTTGAGCGCATTCCAAAACTTGTCATGGAGTTCTTGCAATGATCGCCATCAAATCGCCAAATGGTGCTAGGATTCCAAGTAGCATTGACTACACGGTGATATCCTGGTTTCAATACTTGTATTTATAGGATCCTTGTATATTATTCACGTTGAAGATATTAAAGAACTTCATTCCGCTATTTACTTGAATAATCTGAAAATTATGGGTTGTTATGGTCTTTACTGTAAGCTACCAACTAGTAGTGCTATCGGACTTAAATATAATCCCCGCATGACGTTGCGGTAAAATAAGAGTGAACTAACAAAAAATGAGAGACCGTAACAAAATCAATACTCATGACTTCCAAGCCACCATTCCCCTAACCATACCCTCACTTACAGGCTGGCGCCGGTGATAACAATTCTATCCAGGTATTGCCTCTCAAATCTCTCACTAGGGAGACAATGGTTCTCCTCCACCATATCATTCCTATCGCACTCTCCGCTATCGCAGATCCAGCCTCCGACGACCCCATCCTCGAATGTCTCAATAACGACCTTGAAGCCCATCGCGAACTCGTTCTAAACACCCCAGATGAGGCTCTGCGTCTTGCCGATGCGAATCTACGCGTGTTCCCTTTCAAAAACGTCCAAACATGCTGGCGACGCCTGTACACAGACGCGACGATCGTCAAGGCTTGTCTCAATACATGCCACAGCTGTGGATTTCCACGCGAAGGAAATTCACATATAGACAACGGGCCACACAATATACCATTATATCCGCATCTGCTCCGCGACATGAACAAGGACATGAGTAGTGAAAAGGAGCAAGCGGCGCTGAAGGTGTCCCCCAATGCCGCATGGTTATCACATACTGTACGCATTCTCGACAAAGCCTTGATCATGACTGGTGCCCCGCTGCGCGAATCCCTCATCGAATCCCTACTCGATGCGCTTCAGGATGCCACTATGTCCTCTGGAGAGGGAGCCGTCAACGGTGAACACCCCCTGGACATCGACGACACATCAGACCGGGCCGCGAAACGCAGAAAACTCTCCCCTCCGTTGTTTTTACCGGATACTATCCCTGCTCCCGAACTGAAGAACCCCATCCCTCGCGTTTCAGCTCCTTCATTCGACTCCATCGAACATCATATCCGCCATATCAAGACTCCCTTGGTGATTACCCATGCTGTCGAGCACTGGCCGGCGATGTCGAGTAGGCCCTGGGCCTCGAAAGATTACTGGTTCGATCGCACCTTTGGCGGGCGCAGGCTTGTCCCAGTGGAGATCGGGCGATCGTATACAGATGAAGGATGGGGACAGCGGATAATGCCGTTCCGGGAATTTGTCGACCGATATCTGTGGCGTGGACAGATGGAGTCCTCAAACCATTCTGACAGTGAACAGAACCAAGATGAGACCGAAGATGACGAGGGACATACCGGGTACATGGCGCAGCACGATCTGCTGGCTCAGATTCCAGCCTTGCGAAAAGATATCTGTATCCCTGATTATTGTTACATTGATCCGCCGGGGCCGGAACCCGGAACACCGGTATACATGAAGAAGCTCCGCGAGCAGGAAGGGAAACTCAAGGGGACGGGCTCGCAGCCTGTATCTACGGGCCTGGATAGCTATCACGATGGTGGCGATGATAGCTCAGCTTCGGAGCTGGGCCTCCCTGCTGACCCGATCATCAATACCTGGATCGGACCCTCTTGGACTATATCGCCTCTTCATCACGACCCGTACCATAACATCCTGGTCCAGGTTGTGGGCGCAAAGTACATCCGTCTCTACTCTCCAAGGACGCCCGCGTCCCAGATATATCCGAAAGGAATGGAAGCCGTCCAGTCATCGGAGAACAGAGATGATGCGGAGGGTAAAGCTAGTGAACTACCGCTCATTGATATGTCCAACACATCGCAAGTGGACCTCGCAGCTATTGAACTCTCTCCGGCCGAGTCAGATCAATGGGACGCAATGTGGCCGGGCTTTCTGCAGGCGGAATACGTTGAGACGGTCCTTCGGGAAGGAGAGTGCTTATATATTCCTGTTGGGTGGTGGCACTATGTGCGTGGCCTGAAGGCAGGAATCAGCGTTAGTTTTTGGTGGGAATAGAGTCTTATGGCGTTCTTTGCTTGTCTTGTCAGATACCCTATTATCGGCTGGTTTTATCTTAGGAGCAGAAATGGGGTTGTGGAGTTTAGATGCTTCTTTCTTTCTTTTCTGTCAACATAGCCTGACATTCGTGTGTTAAATTCATTGATCATTGGCTACAAGAATCGTATCATTATATAAGACTCGGACAAACAACAAAGTGCCGAATAGCTATCCAGTTCAAGCATTTCTCACTAATACCAAAGGCTTGCCGGCCTCTATTGAATCACCCGGTTGGACTAGGACCTTCTCCACTGTCGCCCCAGCGGCATGCAATTCAGCCCGTACCGCAATCTCGAGTTTCATCGCCTCCAAAATGACCACGACCTGGCCTTCGTCGAGCTTGTCACCCTGCTTGACCTCGACTTTCCAAATATTAGCATTCAACGGAGCTTCAATGGGAAGAACCTGAGGGTCTACATAGACAGTTAGTAGGCATTCCTTCTCATAATTGTGGCTTCACTTCTTCCCAGACACAAATATGGCACAGTCAATAGATAGAGGTCTGCACATACCTTTCAATAAACTCTCGATCGCATTAACCGGGACACCTTTTTCCGCTTTTTCCTTCGCCCAGCGTTCTAAGAGTTCCGCCTCGAGTTTGTCCATCTCGACTTGTGCTTTGCGCTGGCGTGCTCGGATGGCTGCTACTTCTTCTTTCGTGTCACGGAGGAGCTTGTTGTGCTCTGCCATGTCGAATGTCACTTCTTCCCATTGGTATTCGTATCTGCCGCTGTTGAAGAGGGCTAGCTCCTTTTCGTATTCTTCTTCTGATACGCGATAGAATGTGATTTGGTCGAATTCTTCGAAGAGCCATGGCCTATCGGGTGCGTAACCCCTCTTGGACCCTAGGATGTCGACGCCTGGGATCGTCATTCCCGTCATTTGGTAGCCCCCGGGAGAGTCGACGTTGTATAGACTATATGTGCATGGACCTTCCGTTAGGATTCATTGAACAATACACTGCATAACCAGTTTGTGTGGATATGAAGGAACGCAACTTACGCCATGCAACTACCACCCCACGACACTGAACCTGCAGGTGTGTAGACTCTGCTGGGATTCATTTTCGGGCAGTTCATTCGCTGGCGCGGATCAACCGGGAGGGCTAGGGGAAGCGCTGTGAAGAATCCAACGGATACGACCATTAATCGTGCGGTTAAATAGATATTTTCAACTTCTGCCTTTGTGAAGGCGTTGTTCTTTGCGACAAAATCCATGTTGTCTGGGAGGTAGGAGGCGTAAGGACGCTGTGTCTCCATGTATCGATCGATTGCGTCCTTTTGGCGCTGGCTTTCAAATGCCAGTGGAAGCTTGAATAGCCGACTGGGCATCTTTGCTTCGCTGAGATCGCCCAGTCTGGTCTCGATGTTGCAGAGATAAGCTATGAGCTTTTGTTGAGGGAGTTTAGTGCCGTCGTAGTAGAGCATGAGGGCTTTATTTGAAGGGTTAGCACTATATGGTCTTGTCTGACAAGGTGAATCTTACAATTTCCACACCCGATCATTGAGACCAGCCCGTTATTGAATGTGATATCTCCGTTGCCTTCGTTTAAGATTTTCTTCAACGCGGTAACTCTACAGCGGTGATTCAGATCGAAGGACCCCGTGCCATAGTCAATTAAAATATAGTCGTCTCCCGCCTGTTTGTGAACCTTATTAGCTAAGGTTGCGGGATGTCACACTTTTGGTAATACTACCCACCTGTCGATAGTTAACGAGTGGTTGGGTTCCCTGCTCCGGGATCTGGTGAACAACTCCAGTGCCACGAGTCTCTGCTGTCAGCGCTGATGGGGGAGTATCTCTCAAGGGAGTTATGTCACCAAAGTTTCCCCCGTGATGACAGCATTTGACAACTTCGCAGACAAATCTCTCCATATGGTTGCGTGCCGCTAAGGCATCTTCCAAGGAGGTAGATCTGTACTTTAGTGTATCACCTGCTTTCACCTGCCCTAGCTTCCACAAATCCGCCTTAACAATCGTGTGGCTACTGATGAACCCACCGAAGTCCGGCGCATCCTGCGGGAAGATCACAGGGTCGTCACCCGTCCAGTTAAGTGAACCTATAGCATACCCGTACTCTATCAGATTAGATGGATGGGCACCACCCTCTCCTCCATCCGGGCGAGCCCACTTCGGCTTCGGTCCGAGAAGACGAATGCCGCCTCTTGCTGCATTGTGCGATATCTTCCATTCTGTTTCGTACAACATGTCAATACTCTCAGGGGCAAGATACCCTTCATCGTAAGGCCCCGGCATAGAAAGGAGCTCCCAATGATCAGGGTATTGGGGAATGAGGTGCTCCGGTATGGAGAGTTCACCACGAGTATCAGGTACATTGTTAGTTATTGATAGTAGGTCACCGGATGCAAGCTGCCGGCCCTGATAACCTCCAACGCCAACCATTGGAGATGTAGACTTTGACCCGAACCATTCGGCGACATTCAAGAAGCTCCAAATACTGCTAGATAGGCTCTGCAACCATTCTTGATGGTCTTGCCAATCTTCAGTCGCTGGCCGGCTTCTACTCTAATTCTTGACCACATACGAACAGGGACGTGGTCAAGACTGGCTTCAATGGGCGCCCCGCACAGAGAGATAAGTGCAGGCCCCAGAAAACGTAGTCTGGGCCGCTTAAAGTTATCTCAAGGGCCTCCAGCCCAACGGGATTTCCCACAAGTGCGTTTGCGATGCGGAACGCTAAAGGATCCATTGGCCCAGAATGGCAGAACCCTTTGCCCAAAGTTGGACGGCCAGGCCAGTCCTCAATGAGTGTATAAGCACCACCGGACATAACATCAATAGCTGACAGCTTCCATTGAAAATTGTCCAAGAATCTGGTTAGGGTATTTCCGGTGATAAATCGCTCGTCAGTAAGAATCTCAGCCAGAAATTCCAGATTAGTTGAGGGGCCGCAGATTCGGGATTGTGTTAATATCGTCCTCATTCCCTCAATAGTTTGCTTTCGGCTCGGGGAATGAAGCATGACCTTCGCTAGCAAAGGATCTGTTGTCTCAGATAAGTTTGTGCTCGGTTTATTCCTGGCTGTAGGTCAAAGGCAACGTACCATAGTTTGCTGATATTTTAATGCCTCTGTACACCCACGTGTCAATCCTTGATCCCGGCAGTTCCTTCCATTCCACACTCTGTAGCGTTCCGGGACAAGGAGCAAAGTCTTTGGTCGGATTTTCAGCATATACTCTAGCTTCGATAGCGGCACCTGAAGGAGAATCAACAGGAATACTCGTAAGAAAGGCTGCCTCAAGGCCCTTCTTTCCTGAAAGTTGAGCATCTGCTTGTTTCAACATGAGTTCCACCAAATCAACACCGTAGCATAATTCCGTTATTCCATGCTCGACTTGAAGTCGGGTATTCATTTCAAGAAAGAAGAATGCGCCAGTCTCGTCGTCGACAAGATACTCGATCGTTCCAGCTGATCCATACTCGATAGACTCCGCAAGACGAACAGCAGCGTCGCTCAAACTTTTTCGAAGCCCGGGGTGTCTGGTAACGAATGGACTTGGGCACTCTTCGATTACTTTCTGGTGTCTTCGTTGTATGGAGCATTCACGTTCGCCGATAGCGATGGCCTTGCCGGCTCCATTGCCAAAGACCTGAACTTCGATATGGTGGCTAGATGGATAGTATCGTTCAATGAACATTCCGGCATTCTTAAACAAGGCCTCCCCTCTAGACCTGACAGTAGCGAACGATTCACGTACTTCATCTTCGGAGCTGCATGTTAGTAGACCCATCCCACCGCCACCGGCGGTAGCTTTGAGCATAACCTGGTTTGCAACATATCAGCTTTGCTAAGGAAACAGGTTGGCTGATGGCATACCGGAAATCCTAATTCTCTGGCCACCTTCACAGCATCATCCTCGCTCGTCACAAGACCTGTTGATCCAGGTACAATAGGTACCCCGGCCTTTGTAGCGAGGTCTCGTGCCGTATGTTTCAGCCCAAATGCTTCGATACATTCTGGCGATGGCCCAGCAAAAACCATGCCAGCCTCGGCAATGGCTCTTGCGAAATCTGCATTCTCTGACAGGAAACCATATCCTGGAATGATAGCATCCACATGGTTACGCTTCGCTAACTCGATGATTTGATCTCTGGGATATAGTCAGATGATGGCCGTTGCAGAGAAGAACAGAAGAGACTGACCCATCGATGTATGCTTTTGAAGGTGGTCCATCGAGCAGGAAGGCCTCATCCGCTAGTTGAACATGAGCGGATGCAGCATCTGGTTCGGTGTAAAGTGCAATTGTTCGCAAATTTAGCTTTCTAGTTCGGTCAGTTTGTTTAGGGTTCAGAGCTGAGTGATAGGTGTGACCTAGCGGTTCGTACTTTGCTGTCTTCAAAATCCGGACGGCAATTTCGCCACGATTTGCGACCAGTAACGTCTGAAGTGATTCCATCGTAAGTCAGGATGCATTGATGGGAATCCCACTGGTCTCGCTGTTTGGGTGGCATGGGGTGCTTAATAAATTGAGTGAGCAAATTGTCAAGCTCCTTCACCCTCCAGGCTGGAAAAGTCCTCGGCGTTATAGACCAATAGCATGGGCACCATGATTTCAGATACGAATCACAGCTCCTTGATAAACTTGGCAGGTTGTTTAGATTTGGGGTTAGGCGTTGATCGATGGCAATAGGTTGGAGAAATTGGAGGCGTGCGGAGTCAATGCAGCGATAAGAGTGGAACACACCCCTCCTTCTGCGTAGCTAGAATGGGAAACTGATATCATAAGAAGTCCTCCCTCGCAATTTGGAGCATCTCTTCGTTTTCATTCATATAATACTCTTTCGTGGCTGTGGTATCCTCGGAGGGGTCTGAAAGTCCGTTACAAATAGCACATTCATCATGGCTCCAATACAGCAGAAAGCCTTGATTAACTGTGACATGGGCGAAGCCGTACGTCATTTCCCCCTCTTCCGGGCTTTGCAGCTTTGATATGCTCAGTAGTTAATATGGCCTTTAGTACGGCAATTGGGCTTGCGGTCCTGATCTCGAACTCCTCCCGATGATTGATATCGCAAATGTCGCCTGTGGCTTCCATGGTGGCGACCCTCTAATCATGATGGAGACCGTTAGGAACTGTAAAGCCCATAACGTTCGGATCGGTGCACATCCCGGGTTGCCGGATCTCCAAGGTTTCGGACGACGGGAGATGAAACTATCACCCGAGGAACTCACAGCTATGACCATTTATCAGGTGGGGGCACTCCAAGGCTTCTTAGACCGGGAGAATGTCCCCCTCAGCCACGTGAAACCCCACGGGGTATTATACGGGATGATGTGTCGAGACTATGAGGTGGCTAAGGCAGTCATGCTTGGGATTCCTAAGGGCGTTCCTGTTTTCGGGCTTGCTGGGACCAATATGGAGAAGGCTGCCAATGATCTTGGGATAGAATTCTGGGCCGAGTTATACGGTGACGTCAAATACGACTCGAGAGGAATGCTCGTCATTGACCGGAAGAAGAAACCATGGGACCTTGGCGATGTGGAGCGACATGTTAGGCAACAGGTCGAAGAGCAGTCGGTGACTGCGGTCGATGGGACTGTCGTACAGCTGCCATTGAAAAATTATCCTCTATCCATCTGTTGCCATTCCGATTCGCCTGGTTGCGTGGACATCGTTCGAATCACAAGAAAGGTGGCAGATGAATTTAATCGGAAACATGGGAAGTGAACCTGGTGGGGAAGTATACATATCTCCCCCTCCGTTCGAGATGAATACAAGTAGTAACACAAAAGTTGTTGTGCAACCGAATGTATAATCTTTAAGCCATTGACGGGTTAGTCAAGTGGGATCCAGATTTTTGTATGTTAGACAGACCGGAATAAAAGAAGTCTGAACGAGAAGTTGCCTCATTCGGTGGATAAAAGGTGAGTACTAGTACCTAATTTGGTGTATTTGGATTATATATGAAAATAATGAGCAACTCTTCAACAACATCCGATGTGGTGTAATGGCTAACATCGCTGTCTCTCACACAGCAGCTCGGGGTTCGATTCCCCGCATCGGAATCACTTTTTTGTTTTGCTGGGTTAGTAGTTAGTCTATATATACTAGTCTCGACATACTCAACTTGTTGTTGTGCATGCTATTCGTCTCAGTTCTAAATAGACCTTTTCCTTTCCTATTCTTAACAGGTCCATTCACTATTCAGCAGAAACGGATTGATCACCCCGAACTTGATATGACCCTGTACTAAGCCCGCGACCACATAATACATGATTAGGCCATTGTATTCGCAATTGCTAACTATACTGGATAGACATGGGTATTCTGTCACAACCTCCAGTCTCATCCTTGTCACCGGGTAGTTGTTTACTCAGAATTAATGATCAGTTGCTACTTTTTAGGGACGGCCTGATGTAGCTTCAGGCAACAAATACACATACGCACAACAGGTGTTTCTAGCTGTACGGAGTGTTCTCCTGTAAGCATGGAGGGTGAAGAGATTGGTATGTATTTATGCGACTTAATCGATATCCTGGTATCTTTCATTCTCAAGTACTCCGTAGGCCGGCTCGGGATAGGTGTAATCGATAATATGGAGAAGGGTATGAAACGTACTTGCCGGAGTGACATAATCTTTAGATTCGTAGACTGCGCGTGCCCTACACATATATATAGTATGCACATGTGACATTGCCCTATTATATGCAATTCCCACACAGGAAGTATATTGTCTCGTGGGCTCCCACAGATTGATAGATATGCCATGTTATACCCCAAACACACGGCATGACTGTCTGGCATCTAAGCACAATGCGTCTTGTGTATTGTACTTTAAGAAAATTTGGCATATCAGCCAGATGAGGTCATAATATTAACTCGACAGATATGACATGCTCCCAGAGAATGGTTAAGATCGGAGAATTCTAGTATCGCGCTAACTAGGACAAAGTTTGATACCTGTAGTAGCAAATATCGGTGTGCTATTCTTAGGTATAGTTGTAGACCAAGAATCAGATATGTTGTGATACGTTGCATTGTCTGTAGGTGAAATACTGCTAGTACTGTGTAATAGTAGCCCCATGATGATCATACTTATGTGTTTAGTATACTTAACGGGTGATGGCGTTTGCATTAGCGCGAGAGCTTACGAAGCACGGGGCAGTGGTGTAGATATCACATGGATAAAGAGGGTAAGAAATCTGAGCGACGATGACGCAAAATCCATAACGCTTGTTTTCATGCCAAGTTTAGGTTGTCTTGTTATTCTTCGTAGCATCCGGAGTAGAATATTAATTATTTAGGTGAAAGGGGAGAGTTTCTCAAACTCCGGGCTCCGATATCGTCGGAGAGAACGGCCCGATGATTCATGGTTACTCCCTTAGGTTAGTCTGGGCGTGGAAAATTCCCCGCAGAGACATGCATGGCCGAAAGAGGCATGGCGTTGTCATTGGAAGGGCGTGCAGATGAGTCGTGACCCAATCTTGCTTTGATTCTTTCTCGCTGTCAATCAGTCATTGGATAACCCAGACCACCCTGCCCTTGGGTTATCGATAAAGGGCGTTATCTCCATAATTCGATATGGGTCGTCGGCGGTGCCGATTGGGGCCGAATACGATCTTCACACTCTGAAGGCGTGTCCTAAGACCAAGGACAGGTAGAAGGATGTGGTCCAAACATCGAAGGTACTAGCAGTGTTGGTTTCGGCATGCTTTTGATACCCCAGACGAAAAAACTGTATCCTACTTCTCATCCCGTCATCCATCTTTCCCCTCCACTACCCATTCTCTCACAGTATTACCCGCTATCTCTGTTCCCCCGGCGATTTGTTTCCTATTAAGACTGCATTGATTATTACCCTTTCCTTTGGCTGGTGTTACTGAAGCACCGCAGCTTCCAGTTAACTTGTAACGGAGTTAAACCGGAGCATCGCCGCCAAAATGGAGTTCTTTGATTTCGACGGAGCCTCATATGGGTCCCAGTCGCAACTTCGTGACGATGATGTGGCTTCAGACAGCAGGGATTTCGATGAAAATGACGATGCTGTTGCCAACTACAAATCACTTCTACTGGATCAGCCATTGGATTTCCCCAATGATTTATCGGAGCAAGGTGTTGAACCCGCCATCAAACAATCCCCGGGTTCGGCCATGGAAAACGGTGTCTATCCCATGGGTCGTGCTAAAGAGCCCTGTGACTTTTGCAGGAATATGGGATTGGACTGTTTTGTTGCCAACAGGGGAGTCATGCAAAACAGTGGATGTACCTGTTGCATCTCGCTATACCGAGAGTGTAGTTTCACTCATGCCAAAGCACCTGGCAAATTTCTGGACACATTACACCCGATCAATGAAAATACCTACATCCCAACCGGTGGCTTAACGGGGAAGAAAGCACTTAGATCGGCTTACGGTGCAACCTTTGTTGGCGATGTCGATGGTCGGGGAACAAAAAGTACTTCGCGACTTTCGCGCGAAGCAGTCCGCATTCTCAAGACATGGTTATACGAGCATAGCGACCATCCGTATCCCAATGAACAAGAGAAAGATGAATTGAAGCAGCGTACAGGGCTGAAGCGGACCCAAATTTGCAATTGGCTAGCCAATGCCAGACGGCGTGGTAAAGTTCGTCCCGCTCCACGCAGCAGCTCTCCAGTTCCCGGTGCCATGGATATCCCGAGGCAACAACAGATGGATATACATCTCATGACTCCACTTGAGCGTTGGAAGCACTCCCCCCCTGAAAACGAACCTGCTGCTACATCTGATATTCTCCGAGCCTTGGTGAACACACCTTTAGATTCTGCTCGGCAGCGATCGTCTCAATCGAGTCACGTGCGTTCCCATTCTCGGAAGACGGGGTCAAGCAATGACTCAAGCCATGGCAACTCAAATATATTCCGTGCCCCTTCCATTAGTAGCTTAGGAACAAGTCGGTCAGCCACTCATTCATCTATATCTGACCTGTCCTTCGCCTCCGCCTTCTCCCATAGATCCTCATTGGGGTCATTCGGTTCCATGGACCGAAAGGAACGTCGCCGCCGCCGTAAAGCCCCAGCACCCACGAACACTTTCAATCAACAAAAGACTCGCAGCACTCGTATCTACCAGTGTACCTTCTGTGCCGACTCCTTCCAGACCAAGTATGATTGGCAACGGCATGAGAAATCGCTGCACTTAGCTTTGGAGAAGTGGACCTGCTCGCCCCATGGAGGTGTCGTTTTCATGGACGGCGCAAACCGTTGTGTATTTTGTATGGCGGCCAATCCTGACAACGACCATCTTGAATCGCACAACTTTAGTACATGCCAAGAGAAATCCCCTTCTGAGCGAGCCTTCTATCGGAAGGACCATCTCAATCAACATCTGAGGTTGGTTCATGACGTGAAGTTCCATCCTTCAATGGACAAATGGCGAAGTAATACCTGCGAGATAAGGTCGCGGTGCGGTTTCTGCACAACTATTCTCACAACGTGGAAAGATCGAGTTGACCATCTAGCTTCCCATTTCAAGAGTGGTGCCGACATGACTCAATGGCAGGGAGATTGGGGTTTCGATCCCGATGTCGAAAACTTGGTCGAGAACGCGATGCCTCCGTACCTCATTGGCCAGGAAAAGCTCACATTGGATCCTTACAAACCTTCGCGCGCCACAGGGCAGTCGCCAAGCTTGACTGTGCCGGGAGACGCTAACTGCTATGAGCGTCTCCAGCGCGAGCTTATGGTTTATATACATAACCGCATGGCTGCCGGTGTCACCCCAACGGATCAGATGCTGCAAGATGAAGCCCGACGCATCATTTATGAAAATGCCGATCCTTGGAACCAGACCTGCGCGGATAACCCAGTCTGGCTTGGAGTTCTGAAACGTGTCGCTGGACTTGAAGACGTGCCGGGCTCAGAGCATGTTCAATTCGCTAACTTGGGAATGCAACCGCCTTATGCTGCCCAAGGCGGACTACTGCGCCCGCCCCTTGAGACCAACTCCGTGGCTCGAAGCATATTTCATCGTCACCCCTTCAGCCAAAGTCACTCTGGCTCTGGATTCCAAAGTCCCGCTTTCCCAAGCACTGGCCGGTCCTCAGCGGCAGCGAGCGTTCCAGGGAGCTCAACCGATAGCTATGCTGGTAGCTTTGGAATGGTACCCCCGGTGACACACTCTGGCTTATCCACTGATTGGGGAAGCAGCCTCTCAGCCGGGGTCTCATCGTTTTCGACGCCTATGAGCGGCTCAGTGGACCCGTTTGTGCAAATGGGATTTGATCCTGAATTCCTGCAGCAGCTGAATGACCGTTATGAGGAGTTGGATTTGGGTGACCTCCAAGGATTGGAATTAGGGGGAGACAGTCGGCATGAGGGTAGCCTCCTACCTGGAAGGGACGAAAGTAAAGCGGACACTTTGCCGGGCTCTAATGTCGGGTCTGCACCCATTCCTATCCCAAGCCCAAAAAATACGGATGTTTTGATGGCCGATGCTGTTCCTTACCAAGGGCCGCGATCACCAGGTAATGGTGGTTTCTAAGAGAAAAGGGTTGGAATTGTTAATAGTGGGCCATGATTTTGGAGCTGTTCAAAAGTTTCGTGATGTGTTCTTTTCTTTCTTGGGAGGGCTTTTACCCTCCCTCTCCGTAATTTTCATGCATAGCTTCTCAACGATTCCCAACATGGCGGCGGTGTTAGTTTATATATTGAAATTAATCTAGAACGATTTGCCTTCCGTCTAATTAATGATCGCATCAAGGGCGCCAGTGTGTCAGCGATAAGCCTGATGATTGGCTGCATGTGATGGGTGATCATCGGCAGGGCGTACCCGTGACCTTGGGAATGACACATAAATTACTTAAGAAATATCAGGGTAGGTTACTATTTTCACCCTAATTATCAATGTCTTGTTGGCTGTCGGTCAGTAGGTGATGTGTAGGTAGTATTGAAGGAAGTACTGTTTGCCTGTCTGTTGTCTAGGGTTCTGGATGTCAGTGACCGACTTGTTTAGTTGGGATCTATCTTTAGTGTCTCCTTATCGGAAAGACTTCAACTGTGGGTCAAAAGTCGTTAGATCGCCACTTTGACATGTGAAACTCGGAGGTTTTTCGCGTCTCAACGGTTTTTCCCTGCATGAATCGGATGTTTAAACATCTACAGCATCATTTGAACCATACTTCGCCCTCGTCATGGCTGGAAAGTGCTCACAAGATCTTTTCAAGACGAAGGAACTCATCTGAACCGTGAATCCATGATTCTCTGGTGTTCATAGATCCCGATATTATGACACTGCTGCGTCAGATCCAAGCTTCGTTTCTGTCACCCGAGACCCGACCTTAAACTGCCCCTCATCTGATGCCCTTCGCTTATCTCAAAGACTACCATGGAGAAAATAGAGACAATGGACGAGCAGGCAACTCTGGGAGACACAATGATTCTCTCTCAGGGGCTTCCCGATTTCCTCCCGGCTGCCATTCGACGACACATTCCCCGTCTGTATCCTTCGCTCCATCGCGCGGCGCAGTCGGACTCAAATATAAACGCAGCAAGAACAGGCCACAAGCTCAATGGTCCTAGTTTCTCTCCATCTTTCTCGGAGCCGGAGTTGACATTGTACGGACAAAAAGCCGGTTTGGCCTTGGGGGACCTGCAACGCCCTACTACTGCGGGCAGTAGTAGTAACGGCCAGGACTCGTGTGGCTCTTCGGTTTGCGGGAAGTCTTCGGACACTAGTTATATCATACCTTCCGAAGAGAAAAAGGGTGTAGAGCCTATGGGGTTTGCGATGTCCAAATATGAAGAGGAGACTGGACTGCGCTGGAATCATGTCGTCCCAGGTATGCATCCATACCAACACACTGACATATGCTGTAGATGTAGAAAAGTATAAGACCGCCTCTGACTTGTTCATATAGCGTTTCAATTCCTCCAACATGCAGGAGTGGAGGCCCAGCGACGCGATTATGACAGCCACCTGGTACGGTCATTGTACATGGATGCACTATGCTATCTTCTTCAGGCCCTACCGGCCGATTTGACTTACGAAGAAACTGCAAGAATCAGGAAAAGCCTTCCTGGCCAAGTTTCCAACTCTCTCGCTGCTCCTTCCGCAGCTGGCTTCGTTAACCAACCCGTGAACGCAAGACACCCGGCAGAGCGCTCTTATCTCCACCGGCTGCTGGCCTCTAGTATCATTCACTTCTTTCTCCTGCTTCAGTTCCTGATGCCATACCTCAAGATTGTGCTGCACCGATTATACCAATTCGAACGGTCCCATCGGGTTACCGAGCGCGTTGTGTCGGCGAGCTTGGATGCTGCCGATAGCTTGGGCAAACGGAGCCTGAGTCTGGGAACAACAGTCCTCAGTCTCCATGATGGGAAAGTAGGTGTTGCGGTGTCAAGTCTGGCTGCATGGTGGGTTGAGGGTATTGCAGGTGGAATTTACGAGGGGATTGGCGAGGGCATGACCATCTTAGGGTTCATTCGGCCAAATCCCGGTGTGGTGGGGGGGACACAAATGCAACCCATGCCAAGTAATTGAGGTTGGTTCTTTATCGCTGTATAAGTTATGTTGAGATGTTCAATAGAACGTGTATCCGAGGCTATCGGTGGGACAGGCTGGGATGCTAGAAGGGCGGGTGCGTTTGCCTGATTGTTGCCTATTCAAATAGACCCCTTGCGTTAGAGTTAATAACCACAGTCAATTGTTTTATTTGCCACGTCCTTTGCTTCTATAAAATATTTGTGCTTTTTAATAAGCGAGCGGCAATCGAGGAGAGGGGAGTTCCAAGACTATGTTGGCTAATTGATGGTGTCTTTGCGAATGCTATATTATTCGACATTTCCATATTTCGTTCGGCCCATGACCCTCAATTTACTAAGGATGACGATAACGACGATGCTGCTCAGCCTAAAAAGGAGACGTTTGATCGTGTGCTGCGTGAAAGTTATGCATTATGGTCGAGTTATGTCGACCTGGAAGGCTCTACTTCTCTCCCAATCCAATGTATTGATCTCAAAGGCATGCTCGGCCAAACGCCATCATTCCTTGGACATGGGTTGATTTCCGAAAACGAGCCAGCCCCGTTCAAGTGCACCGAGAGCTCAGGTGGTCTTTATGTCAATGGTCATTCGACTTGGAAGACTTCCAACGGGGATTGTCAGTTGGGGCCCAAAGAAATACACCCCAAGCTTCTACTTGCGACTCCAACTGCGATGAATGTAGAGCTCTCAGATTCGGCTCCATTCGCAGAATGACCTGGCGTTCAAGGCCTCGAGGAGTATGACGAGGGTAACTACATCGCGGTATTATTTCTTGCTTGAGCTTATATACTGAGTGCTCGATGGTCTGAATTGTTGAGTAAATCTCCAGAGCACCGGTGTATGATTGCCTTGGAGGAAGAGGATCCCCGATGTGAGGTCCCACTTTCCCATAGCAGGATTGAAGTAGACATCGGAGATGATGCCAGTGACGATGAAGTGCACTGGTGGAATGTTATCCTGTCAGTCTATGAAGGATGGAGCATAACGACAGTTTATAACGGCAGAACTTATGTCTCACCTTGGGCTGTTGCGATATCAGGCGCCACAGTGTTAAGAACTAAACAGTCGTCGAGCGCCAAAAGACAACCGCCTTCTTCAGATAGGGCTGTGGAGTATTTAGCCCGTTTCTGCTGCTACAAGCGTTTATATGGTCAATGCTCGGCTGCCTTGTCCGCAGCACTTTGTATCCCTTTTGTTTGGACCAAATCAATATCACTCCCTGTTCCGAAAATGAGTGCTACTTCGGGATGCGCACTTGAGTTACATTGCTCTCCAGCAACCCATATCTACGAGCACTGCGACTTTCTTCCTCGATACATGATGTTAAGCTGTAATACGTGGGGCATCCGATCCCTACTTCACGCTACATTCTTCAACCCAGACATCGAGTGTAACTTGGTCGCGGCCTGGATGAGTGCTGTATTCGCCGTTATAGGTCCAGCGACACAGGAAAGGAACGTAGTAAAATGTCTCAAGATTCTTGCAAGGCGACTACCGAAGTTAGCACCATTGTGGCTCGGAGCTATGCTCCTGGATGAGTTTAAGGCTTTAAAGCCTATAAAAGCTGGATGTGTAGCTGTGGAGCTTCACGCCGCGGCATCGACGGACACGATAGAGTCATTCATTACACAGAGCCCAGGGATAAGTGATGGCAGAGTAATCAGACGCGAGGATGAATGCCGACTACTTCATATCATCGGCTGTGGTTTCCATGGTAGACTTCCTGTGTGGCCATGGAAGCCTTTCGGGGCAAATTTGCTTAAAAATGCCGAGCTTGAAGTTCAAAAACATGTCCAGTGCAATTGCCATTGTCTGGAGTACTGGGCATGGTACTGGGAGCTCGTAGACGGCAAAGAGTTGGAAGCCCGTGGGGCTGACGCCCACCAGCCAGGTGACAACAGCACGCAGATTGATCCGGTGCCCAAGAGAACTCCAAGTCAGTGGTCCATTGATTGCTTGTCAGATGACTTGTCAGCTGGTACAACACGAGGAATATTTGGATGGTTAAGATCAACTGGGTATCCAGCAAATGAAAGGCATGTATACAAGCATCCTTGGTTTGATGTTGGAGACTCTGATGAGGATGAGATGTCGGACGATCGGGAGGATGGCGGTGAAGTCAACGAGGCAGACAGACGTAAGGCAGTGGAGAATTGGCTTGAGAGGAGCGTATGATAATAGCCTCATCAAGGTAGAATGTCCACAGAAGTCAATGGAGACTAGGACTTCAAGAAATGGTACAGTAATACATAGTGGGTGTTCGGAGATAGCGGACGTAACATCTTTGTTTGTAAGGTGCTGAGGACCTGACCGCCCTATTTAAACAGGAAGGCGGTCTGCTGAAGCCGCCATAGTCAAAGCTCAAGAACTCCGACCGTGGAAAGGAGGTTCTTTACTTAGATACTTCAATGCTATAGATTCCACCAAAAAGCTTCTTTGGATCTGTAAAGTATGTAACATAACAAGCACATCCCAGGAACTACAGTGAAATTTTTTGGGTTAAAAATAAATCGTTTTGTATGATATGATCAATCGGAGATGCTGACTGTGTCGAAGATACAGTATTCAAGGGGCCATCCCGCGGAGTGTTCAAATGATTCTGCCAGAAAATATACCTCAGTCGTGTGTTCCTAAGCGGTAACTCAGGAGCAGCATCACGGAGTCTCATACAGCAATATGTCCACCTCCAGATTGCCTAAAATCCCCGCTCTGCGTAAACATCAACTTTCCCTGGAATTGTAAGCTTCACTTACTCTATTAGTGTTTTTGCGGAAGGAAGCCAAATTGACAAATTCCAACTGTACTAGTGCGAGCTTAACTCATGCGGCCCCTCCAGGACTCTATGTGAGCCCTGCTCCGAATGATCCTACTCTCTGGACGGGGGTTTTATTCGTTCGTTCTGGTACGATGTTTTCACTTTGATTGGGATAAGCAGACTACTTGGGTATCACCCAGAGCTAATCAAATTTCTCCGGCAATGCTTAGGTCCATATGCTTCTGCTATCCTCCGTTTCCAGATCCGATTTCCGCCTTCATATCCCGATCTCCCACCTTTGGTGACCTTCTCTACCGATGTATTCCACCCATTGATCGTTCCCCTTACCACATATACCTTTAGTACAAACGCTTCGAGCGAAGATCCTGTCAGTGCTTCAGACGAGGAGCGATTACCGCCCGGCGGATTCAGTCTCCGACATGGATTTCCCCACTGGTTTGGTCGAGGTAAACGAAATGTGATCAATTCAGCGGACTCTTCGAGAGCCGTGAGTATTAATGGCTTCAATACCGGTGGTGATGCAGCTGGCAAATACTCGGCTGAGAACCCAAACGACGCCTCTAGACCTACATCTCCGTCGAAGAATCAAGCAGACAATGAGCGAGAGGAGAGTGCTACATCAACTCCAGCAGAGAAACCCGTCCAGACAAGGGAGAGTGTCCCGGTTACTGCTCTACTAGATTATATTCGCTCTACATTCGATGACGAAACAGTTCTCGACTCGTTGCCACTCGAAGCTGCTGGAAATCCAAGCGCCTGGCATGCATGGAAGGCTCACAGAAAAGATAGCAGCAACTCGACCTTTACAACTGGCACCAAAAGAGGAATCCCGCAGGCGCGGCTTCCTGGTGATTGGCATTGGGATGGGATTTGGGCCAAGCGAGTCCAAGATGAGGTCGAGGCGAGTCATTCAGAAGCAACATTGTTTGGCAATGCGACACGAAGCGGAGGAGCTGAGGATTCGGTAAGAACAGTCTTCCCTCAGTGATTCATGCTGGATATTACAAGGCAGCCCATTGTGGCCATCGCTGACCGCAGCTTGCAGATTCGTTTTTCTCGGTTGGACGACGCCATGCTGACCTCAGTTAAAGAGATGATAAACCCACGGGTTGAAGAAGCGCACCATTAGTTCGATCCCTGCGATTTATACCCAATTCATTGTTCATGTATACAGGAAAGAAATAAATATCTGTACAAACTCTGGCCTACTTGTTTCCTTATTTGCCTACACCACCCATAGGTACGCTCTTTCCCAAATCAGCTGATCTATGTATATCTACGATTTCTTGCAACAGGGCGGAAGGCTTCTCTTCATCATCTATCCATTGCCTACAGAAAACATCCTCATAACTCTTTGCATACCGAATACCCGCCGCATCTATCAGAGTAAATAGACCTACAAGCATGGCTAATCAATACGACACCTTTTTTGTCATTGGACTGATTTCTATTCCAATATTCCTTATCGGTGTCATCTTCATCATGGCTCTAGCTCTTTCGGGGGCCTGCAGTGGTCGGCCTCACACTCACTACCTCTTCTGCATCAATCCCCAGGAGAGACAGAAGGAGAGAGCCTCTGTTCGTGCCAGTTCTGATGTCCCCGATATAACAATCTCTCCACCGGCGCCCTGTGCGAAACAGGAACCAGACCAAGAGAAGGAGATGGTTTGAAGGAGGGGATGAGTTGTTATCTCTTGCAACGGGAGGCAGCTGAAGAAATAACGACAAGCACTCCGAAAGATTAGTTGATTTTGCCAGGCATTACAATGTACCTGGACAACGTCGTTATCCCTATCCACGAGGCTCTTGCATACGATCCGTTGGCTCGAAATTTGAACCGTTGATCAGGTGAATACTCGATTACGACCAAATGGCAACCAATTGAGATTGTAGACTGCTGTTGGAAGTATTAATTGCTGCTGGCCGAGTCAACTGTGGCTGAGAGATGGTGATTATTTCGTCACTTGCAAGATGGGTGAAATACCTATGCTTCACACGTACCCTAATTCTATACTTAGTGGCTTATAATCGAGGATGAAATTTGGGGTTCTTTAGCTTTTGTTCAACTTTGGAAGTGTGATACAGGCTTAAAAAGCCCTTTCCTTTTTCTTAGTCTTACATGGCAGAGATTCGTCTGACTAATAATAAGAATTGATTATCCCGACCACTATGCTAACAAAACATTATTCATCTACAAAATTTCTCAAGATAGGCGCATTGTCTTCAGACTGTTTCTTATTCCAGACTGGTTCCCCGTCGTCATCGAACTCAGCCCACTGGAAGAAACCACAGCTTTTTTTGCCAGGGGCAAAGCCTCCATAGCACATCCACATATACCTACCTCTAGTTTCCCGCTTGCGCTGAGCACAGCGCAGAATGGCATGCATACCACACCGACAACGAGGGGTGTTCCGTGGATGAAGGGAGTCGCGGTACCAGCGATACGTGATATTGATGCGGCGGTTTCCGGACAGTGGGTGTGGTGAAACCGTCTGGGCAGGCGCAATGGCGTGTTTCCACTCTTCTTGCATCTCGGCATGCATAACTAGCAGAGAGTTATGGGGGAGATGAATGGAGATTTGACCTTGAGCATCGGCGCGAACGTCAGATGCCACTCGTGACTGCTTCGGCTCAGATTGTGGTGTAGGCGTGTCTTTCTCGCTTTGAGAGCTCTCATCGTCATCATTGCTGGGTACAATCCTTCGAACGCGGAATTCTCGTTCTACGCCTAAACTCAGACTACCGATGATAGCCCGTGGACCAAGGTAAGTGAGTTCGTCCGAGTGATACCCCACGCTCTCTGAGGGACCATCGTAGCAATTGACGAATGCGGCATTTGGCATCCATTCTTTAGGAGACTGGTATTTGAGCTTTTCTCCGTCGGGGTAGAAGGATTTAATGCGGTGATGTACTTCATTGTTCACAGTGTGCTGCACTTTGGCGGAAACAGCTTGCATATGCGGTGTGATCTGACGCACATTTGACCGGTAGGTCCCGCCGTATGTGTATTCTGACGTGTGCTGGCGGTACTCCTCCGGCGTAGAAACATATACACTAGCCGAATGAGGACTCTCAACTGTTCGATCGAACAGCTGGAACTTATATCTAGAGAAATACTTGGACTCCTCCAGAAGTTCTATGAGGAGTGCATTCGCCTGCTCTGCTGGAAGGAAATTGTGGATAATTGTACATGGCGTGTAGGCCGCGACATCCTCCGGGGAGTATAAGTGCAAGGTTTTCCCCTTCTTAGTCAGTGATTTTCGTTTGATGGGCGAATCTTGCCCTGCGTCTGGCTGGAGGACAAGAGACGTCAAAGACGTCTGTACAGACGGTGTACCCGGTACCACCCGCTTCTTGGTGGGAGGGGCTTGTCCTGGGATCGTAGATGCCGCGGCTTCCACTGATCCGTTACACGATACGAGAACGTCCAGAAGCGTCTCCTGTGCAATCTCTGGGAAAAGTGACACGAGTAGTGCTAGCTTTACATCTGTTGAGTCCTCATCCGGGAGTGGCGATTCTGATGATGATGCCGCCTGCAGGACTGGTGAGCTTGGCCGTGGCCTCTTCCGGGTTATGAAACGGTCCATAGATAGGACTTGAGACTCCAATTTGGAGCCATGAGGTAATATAAGTCTATGGGGTTGTGATGAGAGATCGGATTGAAAGATTCAAGTTTAAGATGTCAGTGACTCTTCCAGAGCCACGTGATTGCCCTGGAAGTGGCCAATCAGGTACTGCGAAGCATACAATGTGGAAGTAAACCACCTGTATAGGAGCTATGTACTACTAGTATACACCCCTCTCTTTCATCCGATGCAGCTAAAACATGCTCACCGAAATATCCTCGCACAGGGTATCACAGAGCTATATACTAGAACCAAGTACCGATTCGTTCATCGGCGTCAAATTACCCCCGAAGTCCGTCTGACCACCTACAATCTTACTTGGTGATTATAGGGTGGCTGTCGAAGGGAGCATCATTTGTGCTTCATTGCGCGTTAGATGTGGTCGAACTTCACACCGACTCCTCATTTATTAAACCAGGAGAAGCATATATGCGAACCAAGCCATAGAAAGTTGGTCTTGGTCTTGGTTAGGGTCAGAGAGATGCTACATCCAATCCAATAGCACACTTGAATATTGATTGAAAGCTCTGCAAGGATCCAAGCTCATGCTCCGTATACATGTCTGGAATTGTGTCGTTATTACTAAGGCAACAACCAAAATATTGTTTGCTGGACAATTGTCTGTATGCATTGACGTGGTCCATGCTACATTAAACTGCAGAATTACGAAGCAGTCTAAATTATAACCTTGCTTGTTTGCTCACTAGCTAATTGCCTAAGCTTTGGACTAACTACAAGATAGACTCATTTATCTTGCACGGTGGCATGATAAGCCCCAGCTTTCACCGATCCCACAGAATTTTCCACTTGAAGCCTTGAATTCTCATCCCAGAACTCGCCTCCCCGACCACGATGCACATCCATTGCTCGCTGAATTCTACTGTGTTCGAGGCTTTATCTGAAACACTCGAATTTCCGAACAAGAGTTGGAAGCAATGGTGGTACAAAACTGGCCCAATCCTAGCCAAGCTTATGATATCGTCAGATTATAGCATCGAGCAGCAACACCAGTATCTTGAGTTCTACGCCCGTGTGGTCGCCCCTTTCCTAGGGCCCTATCCACAAGTTGTTCGAAGTACTCTCACCCGAAGTGGTCTTCCTGTGGAGTTCAGTGTCAACTACCAGCAGCATAGAAAGCAACCAACTGTTCGCATAGCTTTTGAGCCCCTCAGCGGAGCGCGAGGTACCGAGACCGTTGCCTACGATCGAGATATAGCAAAGGAGTTTCTCTCGACACTGTCGGAACTGAATATCAAAGGGTTCGACTCGCGATCGTGGGATACAGTCTCTCAAAACATACATATTGATGCGACCGAAAAAGCCCTGCTACAAGAGAGCAAGATCGATGACACATATGTGAGAACGCAAACGCTGTTCGGTTTCGACCTTGTGAGAGATGGCCCTATATCGGTAAAAGCTTATGCCTTTCCGGGGTTGAAATGCAAAATATCTGGATATTCCTCACGGGAATTATTGGCCAACACCGTTAAAGACCTACAGAGAGAGGTAGACTGCTCTGAGGTGTTTTCAATGGTGGACCGTTACTTGCAAGAGTCTAACTCGTATAACCCGTACACTTTCTTCTCGTGGGACTGCATCGAGCCGTCAAAATGTCGCCTCAAAATCTATACGTGCTCAGCTAGTATGACGCGGGCGAAACTTGAAGAAGTCTGGTCCCTGGGCTCTCAGCTGCAGAGCCCATCTGTGGACAAGGGGCTGCGGTATCTCTTGAAACTATTTGACCATATTCAGATCCCTGATGGAGAGCTTGAGATCAAAGTAGAACATGATGATCGAAGCAACACCTCCAAGACTACTCCGTTGATGTGGAATTACGAGATGCGAGGCGGAGATCCATCGCCGTTGACCAAGATCTACTTGCCTGTGCATGGTGAGAATGACCTAAAGATAGCTACCGGGATTACACATTTCATGGAGGAAATCGGAATGGTTGATATGGGCACATCATATTTGGATGCTATTCAGTCTTACTTGTAAGTCTTTCGTTGTACATATAGTTGACGGGAGTCTAATCGAACTCACACTGGATAGCCCCGGATATGATCTTGGTCAGACGGATCGTCTGACATCCTGGGTTTCTTTTACATTTACGGAGAATATCGGAGTCTACATGAGCATATATTACCATTCTTCTACTGACAATCCATGGGCGGCGGAAGAGAAGCAATAGTAGTCATCTCAACTTGGGAACCGTGAAAGTCGACTTTGAGCTTGTGTTTGAGTCAAAGTACTCCTGAAATAAAAAGAAAAAGGAAGAAGGAAAAAGTGCTACGTTTTAAGGTAGTCTGATTAGTGATTGTCATAATTATTATCTACATCGGAATCATATCATGTTTTCATGTAGACCCAGTGTCTTAGGGCTAGCCGGGAACGTTCGGAAGAGATCCGCATCGTCCCAGCGGAAGAACTCCGTTTATATTTTCACGACTTCGAAGAGTCGATCGATCCTTATTCTTTCAACTCCCCTCCGATCATTGGCTGGAGTCCGTTGCACAATTAACCTCTATCGATGAATTTCAGTTTGTTATGCTGATTAAAGTATACTCACTACTATACATATCTTAATATCCTCGCTGCCATGGACTCGCCGAGGAGGAATCGGAACCGCGCCGCCTGCCGCCGCTGTCAACGACGGAAGATCCGCGTATGTTTCTACTCTATAACTTGTGAGCTTCTGCAGCTGACGCTAGCTTATACAGTGCGATGGGCAGACTCCTCGCTGTGGGTCATGTCAGAAGGCTAAAACTCCTTGTATCAATGATGGCAAGCAACTTGTTCAGCGCTCGTTAGTGCTTAGCCTTCCCCTAGATAAGTAGAAACTCTAACCTTGGATAGGTATATCGCGAGCATGGAGAAACGAATACAATGGCTGGAATCACTAGTAAAAGAAAATTGTCCAAACGCAGACTTGGATGAACAGTCCAGAGACAACCTTGCCCAGGAGGAAGAGCCAATCCTGATAGAGGACCACGAGGAAACGACTATCCTTAGCCCTCAGAGAGAGCTTGCCCCAAGCGAGGAACAGGGCTCAGGGCAAAGCAGGCAGAAATATCAAAGTGGGACACATCATCCATTGCGCTCTCTTTCTCGGATGGAGTCTCGACAAGCCCATGAGATAGGACTTGTCTCGCTCTCACCCGGAGGCGAACCCCGCTATATTGGACCTTCAAGCGGATATTTCTTTGCAAACCTCGTATTCTCTAGTGCCGGTCGGCATCAGAAGCGACGTAACGCTGCCAATGATTCTATGGGTTCATTATCAGGAGAGTCGACCGCTCTCGCGGCAGAGATTCTTCATACACCCGCTTCTTTGCCCCCGCGACGGGAAACTGCTGTCGAATTATCAGCTAAATACTTTGAAAGCATTCACGTCATGTATCCCTTTTTGCATCAGCCGTCGCACATGATCTATATAGATCAAATGTACTCGTCAGAAGAGGTCAGCCCAGTAGTGGCCTGTCAGGTGTACATGGTTATGGCTATTGCTGCCACTGATCTCTCACGGAGGTCAAAAGTGCGTCTGCCTGCTGAAGGATATTATGCGACAGCAATGCAGCATTTTAGTAAGATGTCTCCTGATGGAACCTTGGGCGGATTGCAGTCATTGCTATTGCTCATGGTGTATGGATTCCACAACCCATCTTGCGGAATCAATATATGGAACCTGAATTACCAGTGCCTGGCTTCTCTTATCGATCTAGGGCTACAGCGGGACATACGAAACACACCATCTCTGAAAATCTCTCTATTGGAGCAGGAAATGAGAACCCGGGTTTTCTGGGTGGTGTATACGTTTGACCGGACGATAGGGACCATGATGGGGCGACCGGTGGGTATCCGGGATGAAGCGTGCGATCTGCGTGTGAGTACTTCGCTTATACTTAGACTACTTGTGCGTATGGGACTAATGGTTCCAGCTTCCTATGGACATCTCGGACCTTGAGCTGATGGGGCCTGATGCCCAAGAAAGATCCCCTGAACAGCCACCTTCTCATATGTCCTTTGGCATACACTTATTCAAAGCCGCCAGACTAAACTCAGAAATCAAGTACGTCATGCATAGTATATCACGAGAGCCACCAGCCTACGCCTACCCACCCATTCGAGACATATTCGTTTGGCAAAGGGAGATGCTAGAGCGTCTGCAAACCTGGAAGGCCGAGACACCACATACTGATAATATCAACAACATGAGCGCCAAGCTCTGCGAAATCAAATATCATGAGATGATGATACTAGTCTTGCGTCCCAGTCCTGCCATTCCAGATCCATCCGAAGATTCTTCCATCTTATGTTTTAGACACGCGATGGAGCTCTTGGAGAGCTTCAGGGAGCTGTATAAGCATGACTCCCTGCAGTACAGCCGGCTGGTTGTTCATTCAATTTTTCTGGGCACACTTGTGGTGCTTCACAGCATTTGGAAGCTGCCGGATATTTCTACAAACATACAAATAGATGAGCTCTCAAAAAATATAACCACCGCCCTCAATATCCTGAGCAGTATCGGCGAATATTGGCTTGAAGCCCAGAGAGCTAGGGACTGCATTGATGACATCTCAGGTGTGACTATGAGGCGACTTTTGAAGAGTCAAGGTTCAGTGGAGTCAGCGCCTACTCATCGGCTTCGTTCAAGAGTACGAGCTACGAATCATATGCAACAAAGTTCTAGTATCTCTTCCCAATTGCCTTTGGGACAAGACGCAACAAACCAGCAACAGGAGCTCATAGACTTGGATACAAACCCAACCGGCTTTGGTGATTTCAACGTAGGGTTTCCGGAAGCTACACTTGATCAATCGGACTCATTACAACTGCTTGGAGACCCCGCATTCGAGGAGTCTTTTGGATTGACTGGTGTACCAGATTTTGATGGCCTCATGTGGGAGCTTTTCAACCTTTCGTAAATCGCTCAAGATCCGATGTGTATATACATTGGTACGGCATACTTAAAGACATCTTCTTTGGCCTCTTTCGACGAGCTAACCGAAGACATGTTAGGCACCTATCTCGATTGGAAGATTCCTTTCACTGCATTCGAAGGCATCCCAAAAATATCCTCGGATATTATGCTTGTAAGATTGCGTCTTCTAGCACACCAGACAGCTTGAACATAAAGGATACTGAAGTTTCTCGACACATATCATCTTTTTAGTAAGTCCCTCTTACTCATGAAAGCGCATTATGAGTAACCAAACCAGGAACTCAACGCTTGCCGACGCCGGATTCATCTTCCAATTTGACTGCAAGGGTTTCTATCTCATTCTCAGCTGTTTCTGGGTCCACATTTCCTTGAACAACGGAGTTTTCAAAATCAAAAACCTTGGCACCATGCTCTGTTATCAAGAAGTTGTACTTATTAAGGTCCCCGTGAACGATTCCAAATGCATGCAAGAGACGAACAGTTTCCGTGCAATCTCTGAGATTCTGAACACCTGGGGGTTTCCCCGTAATTGGCTCTATCAAAAAGCCAACTACGCGAGCCTTTGTTTCCTCGTAGACAAAGCCAATAAATTTCGGTGCATGTGGGAAGCCAGACAATGTCAGACTAGAATATACTGAAACTTCCCGCTGCAAGACCGGAATCTCATGTTTAAATCGTGCAATCTTGAGTATCCACGACTCCCCACCATGCCTTACACACGAGATACGATCGCTGATCCGAGAAACTGTTGTCAAGTCTAAAAGATCGACAAAGATAGCGTCCAGGATATCAATCTGTCTGAGATCTAGTCCGTGGGGCGGAAATTCGTTTGGACTGCTCTCAACACCCTGGGAACTTCTTCGAACAGTAAGCGTATTCCATTCCTCCTCCCACCTCGGTATTTTTCGCAGCTTCGAAAGGACCCGGTAGCTATCTGTCCTGTAATCAGGTGGGAGGATATCTCCATCAAGGATGGAAACATATACGATCCGTGAATTCCTTCTTATACGATACAGAAAGTCATCTTCAAGATCTAGCGACAGTATTTCCTCCTAAACTTCTTAGTAAAAAGCCCAGTTAAAAAGCACGTAGATTCTGGGTTTGTCTCACATTATCGGGTACTGCTGTGGCTGACTGGCCAGGCGGGTTCGACATTTCGAGCCGGAAGGCAGGCCATAAAGATGACGATGTCAGGAGCATCAATCTTGGGCTTTAGTCTAGTTAACGTATTCGGAAAACGAGCGTTCCACGTAACCGAGCGTTCCACCCCACGCGTTTTGACCGTGGTAAAAAAGTCTACCTAATTCAACCACCAACCATGCCACCAAAAGCGCTTAAAAATTCAAAAGAATTAGTTGAAAAGGAAGGCAGGGTTCTACTTGCAATCTCTGCTATTAAAAAGCAAGAAATCAGCTCGATTCGTGAAGCTGCACGTGTTTTTAATATCTCTCATACTATCTTACATCGTCGACTGAATGGTATATCATCACGCGCTGAAATACGCGCCAATGGCCATAAATTGACTCAAAATGAAGAGGATTCATTAGTACGCTGGATTCTATCATTAGATCAACGTGGAGCGCCCCCTCGGCCCTTACATGTACGAGAAATGGCCAATATTCTGCTCGCTAAGCGTGGAGATACTTCTCCTACTACTGTCAGTGAGAAATGGGTATATAATCTAGTTCAGCGCAGAGATGAGCTGAAATCCCGTTTCTCTCGCCGCTACAACTATCAGCGCGCTAAATGCGAGGATCCAAAGCTTCTAAATGAGTGGTTTGAGCGCGTACAAATCACTATAATGCAGTATGGTATTCAATCGGACGATATCTACAATTTCGATGAAACTGGCTTTGCAATGGGCTTGATATCTACTGCTAAAGTAGTTACTCGAGCTGGGTTAGCTGGTAGGCCTTTTCTTCTGCAGCCAGGGAACCGGGAATGGGTCACTTCTATTGAGTGTATTAGCTCTAGGGGTGCCCTTCCACCTTGTATTATTTTTAAAGGCAAGGTTCATGTTGAGGGCTGGTATGAGATGGGTCTACCACCCGACTGGCGTATAGAAATGAGTGCAAATGGCTGGACTACCGATGAGATAGGTCTACGTTGGCTGCAGCAGCTATTTATACCTCTTACTAGCCGTACAGTTGGTCGATATCGGCTTTTGATACTCGATGGCCACGGCAGTCATTTGACACCTCAGTTCGACGATATATGCAGTCAAAACGATATTATACCGCTCTGTATGCCTGCGCACTCATCTCACCTACTTCAGCCGCTTGATGTAGGCTGCTTTGGCCCCCTAAAACGCGCGTACGGACAGCTGGTTGAGAAAAAGATAAGATTAGGCTTCAACTATATCGATAAACTTGACTT
Source organism: Aspergillus nomiae NRRL 13137 (assembly GCF_001204775.2). NCBI lineage: Eukaryota > Fungi > Ascomycota > Eurotiomycetes > Eurotiales > Aspergillaceae > Aspergillus > Aspergillus nomiae. Next base: position 24,358 of record NW_015378226.1, on the reverse strand, counting down.
TCTTGAAGCCTTTCCTCAGGCGAGAGCTCAGATATATACTACTGGTAATATCTGCAGCGGTTTCTCAGCTACTGGTCTTATTCCTTTTAGTCCTGAGCGTGTACTATCTCAGCTGAATATTCAGCTAGAAGTAACACCCCCAGGCAGTAGACCTAGTAGTAGATCTACTGATTCAGTGCCTAAAACGCCTCACAATTTAAAGCAACTACAAAAGCAGGAGACTACGCTGAAGAAGCTACTTAGAGCTCGTACAAGGAGCCCTGACTCGCCTACTAAGATGGTGATAAAACAGCTTTTTAAAGGCTATGAACGAGCTTTAAATGAAGCTACTATTGCAAAGCAGGAAGCTAGGGAACTACGCGCTGCGAATACAAGAATGCTTAAAAAGAAAAAGCGCTCTACTAGACAGATTACTATAGAAGCAGGCGCTTCAATTCAGGAAGCTCAGGAGCTTATACAGAGCAGGAATTCTACTAATAAAGCTATATCTACTACCCCGGTAGATATAGCACCTGTAGTAGAAAGTCAGCGTATACGCGCTCCACCAAGGTGCTCTGGATGTAATATACTAGGGCATAAAATTACTCAATGTCCTAATCGCCAGGCTATTTAAATTTTCTATAGAAATGCAGATTTTTCGGTGTTTTGAATAGATTCAAAATATGAGATGCGTGAAAATCGGGAGGGGTGGAACGCTCGGTTACGTGGAACGCTCGTTTTCCGAATACGTTAATGGATACCTGACCGCTTATTAAGCATGGCTGTTTAAGCTAACTAACGCAGGCCCAATTGCACAAGAACAAACTCACTTATGTTTGTACATCATGATATAATGGGCGTGGGTATGTATACATGGGGGTCGGAGATTGCGACTCTATCTATGAATGATCTAGAAGCCGGGGACCTCTGTTTCCCATATTCTGGTTGAGAGGATGCACGGTTGTATGGATTAATTACACAGTGATGTAATGGCATATCTGTGGCCATCTTTCTATTTCTTCTACTCTACTCTAGTTGTGTTGTTTCTTCGCTACTAGTTAGGGGCTTCCCAGGATATGAGCAAGTTCTCTGTACATATATACTCTACTTCTCTAAAGTGAGATATTGACTAACACTGCTTCGATGATCTTAAAACATAAATATACTTGTAGCCATACAATTCACGCTATAAGCATACTAGCCGGGTCCTCAAGATACTTCTTGACCAGCGTCAAGAACGTTACTGCTTCACGGCCGTCGACTAGCCGATGATCATAAGTCAACGCAGTATACATCATCTGGTAGAGTCAGAATAATCCAATCTTACGCAGAGCAGAGAGCAAGGGCTTACCGGACGAATTTCTACCTGTTCATCAATAACTACAGGTCTCTGCTGGATTCCGTAGATCCCAAGCACAGCCGTCTGCGGGATATTGATAATGGGTGTACCAAACAACGAACCCCAGATTCCGCTATTGCTGATCGTAAAGGTCCCACCAATCAGATCATCCATGGTCAGTCTGCCATCGCGAGCCTTAAGAATCGTGGATGTCAGTGAATATGTTCTGATTGTAGACAAGTGCTAGTAGCAACTCTGAGCGATTCACCATTTTACCCAGCTCCGCGATACCCTGTTCGATTTCCACGATGCTCCGGCTTTCCATGTTACGTAGCACTGGTGTTACCAAGCCTCTGGGCGTCGCAACGGCAACGCTAAGGTCGATGTAGTCGCGGAAGACAATCGTGTCGTCATTCTCAATGGACGCATTGATAGCCGGAATCTCCCGAAGAGCCAGCGCGGAGGCCCGCGCCACAGGGCCCATGAAACCCAGCTTGACACCGTGTTTCTGAAGCACGCCCTCCTTATTCTGCGAGCGGAACTCTATAACCTTGCTCATGTCGACTTCGTTGAACGTCGTCAGGAACGCAGTTGTGTTCTGCGATTCTTTCAGACGCTCTGCCGTGCGCAGGCGCATACGAGACATTTTGACCTGGTGGTTCGATAATCAGCTATCTGGTGGATGCATACAATGGATGAGTAAGCTAACTTTCGTCTCTGAACAACTCCCTTGGAAGGTTGATACCGGACCTTGGCTGTGTGGTACGGGCAGTGGAGTGGCTATTGAGGTAGGAGTGGGTGTAGAGGCCGTTTCTTTCATTGGCTCTTGGGATGGTCTTGTTTCCCTAGTAGGTGTTTGTTGTTTTTGAGTGGCTTCCTGAGGAGGCTCAGAAGTTCGTTCCGCTTGCGATTGTGGTGGTGATTGTGAGGTTGTATCGCGCTTTTCGAGGCCAATCTCAATAACAGCTTGTCCCACCGTGACGATGTCGCCCTCGCTGACAAGTAACTTTGTGATCGTTCCGCTATGTGTAGCATTTAAGGCGACATCTATCTTGTCAGTTTCGATTGAGGCGATTTCTTCGTCTTGTTCAACGTAGTCGCCGACTTGTCTGTTGAAGGTCGACAGGACACCCTCGGAGATGGATTCGGCCATGGAGGGGACGCAGATGATCTTGGTTTCGGCTGTATAAAAGGCGGATGCGCTGAACTGGCGTAGACATGGATATTGCCAATTCTTTTTATGACCGAATACAATTGGCCTGACAGTTGATGGATGCGTACATCGTCTAGATACTATGTTGGATGCGCGTAAAGTTGATGAAGTTCGAAGCGCGCGAGGGTAACAGCCCCGGAGATGATGCGTTGCACGACTTGACATGATTGATCTGGGGTATCTTGGATACTGAAGATACAATCACAGATCAAGAAAAATAAAGATAAACCAAGAGAATCGGCTTAACGTCAGGACCCCGGATCTCCACATCGGCAAAGCAGCATTGCACCGATATCTCAGAAATTCGGCATCACTTTGAAATATGCACACTAATTAGTGGCAGGAACATCACTCTAAGTAGCTTTAGAGTGTGAAAATCTATTCCCATCATTTTCTCTCGTTAGAAAGCTGCATCTTTATGCCAAACGAGAGTAACATTGTATCAGGGTTTATGTGATGGTCTCAAGTCGCGATACAAGGCCAGTATGCAGTCGGTCACAGCTGTATATAGCCAGTATAGTCATTCCATTTCATTATTTTGATACATATTTGGCTTATTGCTATGCCATCCATAATATGTGGCTCTTGGGGTAAGATATAACTGGGGTATGCGTGAATCCTGTAGGATAATCTGCATTGTGAAGAGGAAATCGGCTGTAAGTCGGTCAAGAATGCTAGGGGTGTCATCTTTAAGAGGACTGCGATAGAGATAACATGGTAATGCAAGAATCGAGTGCGCTTCAACAACAAATTGTTGTTGAAGTGAGAATGTATATAGTTTAAAGTGGATGGTAATTTTATGACGTTGACGCTAATCACGGGGACTCCACCAATCACGGTAAATGGACCTCGGCTCAGGGAGGTGAGAATCTCCCCGCAACAAGTCCTTTGATTCCAGTCACCATTCATTTTGCGATATGATCTTTCATCGCAGTCGCTAATCTACGATCACCACTTTCTCCTCTTCTACCTCCTTACCTCCTTGTGACATCAACAGTGTGGTTTCGCCCTGGACCATCCCCAGAACCATGCTGCATTTTCGCACGGAGGGCTATAACGGCTGTGCGGTTAAGTACTCCCCGTTCTTCGATAACCGCCTGGCCGTCGCCGCGTCGGCCAACTTTGGACTCGTGGGAAATGGACGGATGTACATTTTGGAATTAACTCCAAACGGAATTGTACCCGTGAAATGGTACATGTTTCCATTGAAGATGACCAAGTCAATTCATTCTAACTAGACGATGCCAGGTTTACCACCCAAGACTCGCTCTACGACCTTGCATGGTCTGAGATTCACGAAAACCAAGTTCTTACAGCCTCTGGGGACGGTAGTATTAAGCTGTTCGATTGCAACCTGAGCGACTTCCCTGTCCAGAATTGGAAGGAACATAACCGCGAAGTCTTCAGTGTGCACTGGAATCTCGTCGCGAAAGACCGTTTCTGCTCCAGCAGCTGGGACGGTACTGTGCGCGTCTGGACCCCCGATCGTCCGCATTCTCTCGTCACTCTTCCTACACACAGCTGCACTTACTCCGCATCCTTCTCGCCACATTCTCCTGACATCCTTTCCTGTGTTACATCCGACTCTTACGTCCGTCTGTTTGACCTTCGCACTCCGGCTTCCGCCTCCAACCACCTCACTCTCCAGATCCCCATCCATGCGGCCCCAGTATCCCCGATTCCTGGTAAACCGGGCGTTCCACCGGCCGCTTGTCCTCCTTCCGAAGCTCTGACACATGACTGGAATAAATATCGACCGTCTATCCTGGCTACCGCGGGCGTGGATCGGACGATCCGCACTTTCGACATTCGTGCCCCGCAGCAGGGCCCACAGACCGTGATGGTCGGACACGACTACGCCATCCGCAAGGTCTCCTGGTCGCCACACTTATCTAATGTTCTCCTTAGTGGAAGCTACGACATGACCTGTCGTGCATGGAACGACCAATCCCCCCCTGGAGTCGTTGGGGATGTCGACTCGATGCGGGCGGGTCCTAGTCCAACGATGGGAGTGGAGATGGGTCGAATGGCGCGTCATACAGAGTTCGTAACAGGAGTCGACTGGTGTATGTTTGGAAGTGAGGGATGGTGTGCCAGTGTGGGATGGGACGAAAGTCTGTATGTGTGGGATGTCCGGGCAGTCATGGGATAGACGCCCATCTGATTTTGGATGACCCGTCTTGGTTTATTTCTTCCTTCTGTATTGGATATTAGATTGCATGATACCATTTCCTGACAGCGATTGATTGGCCTGTCGGATATTGAATACTTTATGACTACGATTCTGGTTATTAAGTACTGTTGTCACTTGGGGTATAGAATATGCTTTGTGTGTTTATCGTTAGACAAATCTATACTATCCGACATCAATCATCACTATAAGTATACGAATCACCTTCCACGGTGACGCAGTTTAGACATGGCATTCTCCCACATAAATCCACCGCCGTGAACTCACCGTGAAATCAAGAAGCCAAAGCCGGGTATATCAAGACAACAGGACCCATCTCAAACGTCCTGTGCGAACTAGAGCGCCCAGAGGGGCACCCCCTCCTTAAAGGAACATGCCAAACCCCAATTGAAACGAAATAAGAAACGAAAGCGGCCTTATCTCGTCAATCTGGCCTCTGTCTTCTTCCTCTCCGCATCGCGAACAGCGGCAATCTCATCCTTCGATGCATCAAATGCGACATGTGCCTGGTTGAAAGGATTCTCCTCACTCTTGTCGAATTCCTTCTTAATGAGGTCCATACGCTGCTGCCTCCGCAGACCAGGATTCTCCTGCTCCACCTCAGGCATCCTGCGCGCCTCGTACGCCGCATAAGCAGCCTTGTACCGTCTCTCCGGATGGCGATCGATCTTCCCTGCATCCTTGCCCGTTAACGACAGGGCGTCCAGCGCGTTATCGATACCCGAGGCATTGAGAGCCGTTCCCTTACGAGACGCAGGCTGGTCGTCAAGCTGGGAGAGATCCAATCCGCGGGACTTCTTGACCGGTTGGTTCGATTTGCCCTTAGGCTTCGAGGGCTGGGAGGCTTCTTCGGCGGCGAGTAGAGCATCGCGTTCGGCCTTCTTACGGGCTGCGTCTGCTTTCTTGGCTTCCTCGGCTTCTCTGGATTTGGGAATTTGATTAGCATATTAATTGCACGAACAGAAAAATCATACCAAACATTGAAAGTCTTCCCTCCTTTCTGCTTGAATAAGACACAAAAAGGTCAACACTCACTTCTTAGCATTACCCTTAGCACCCTTCGCCCACTGCTTATCCTCCTCAGCTGCACGCTTCTGATCCTCCACAGCCTTCTTAGCGGCAGCCGCTTCCGCTTTCTATTTCAAATCCATACGTATCAGCAATACAATCCATAGATATCTTGTTGGTCGCGTGCCATACAACCATGTGGCGGGGGCGGGGCAAAGACAAAAGCAAGCTCAGATTTATCAGATCCGAACATATTATCAGATCGGGATAGGGAAAGGGGGCCTTTCACGTACGCGGGCGTTTCCGGCTGCCTTCTTGGAGTTCTCGACGCCCTTCTTGGGACCCATTTTGAAATGCCTTCTCTCCCGGTTTCCTTTGCTATTGGGGGTTTGTTGAGCGAGGTATGAAGAAGTGTTTGGTTGGGTTTCTTGGAGGGGTGTGTCAGAGCTAAGACCGATTGGGAATGGGGTGGAGCCTGACTAAACATTTCACTTATGTAACTTTATGCAGGTTCACATGATTGACGTAGCCCTCGTCTTTTCTTGATGTATAGATCTGCAAACTATCATGTTCGAAAAATTATAGGTGGTTTCGGTTGTTAGCTTGTATGTAGTATTGTTGTGGCCTGGGTGTTCGAGGATATTCTATCAAGCATCATAAATGCTATCATCGGCGTCGCCACTACTCAGAATCTGATAGGGATAGCTAGCACTAAACGGCCCAACTGTGATCATCCATCCGCCAGCAAGGGATCAGATCTGTTGATCGTAAGGGACGTCTCACATCAACATGACTTCACACCAAATGAACCAATAAGATGCGGAGTACAACTTGAACCTGCAAACAATCGCGGAAATCCACTTGGCATTGGAGACCAATAGAGAGGGGTTCCATGAGACTCGTCCCAAGAAAGTGGACGCGCTCTCACTCACGCCTTTCGAATTGGATGCCTGGGGATAGGATATGGTTGACCTCAGGCGAAGGTTGATGTAGCTGGCTTTATTCCATGCAGCCAGTGTTGCTATCTCTGACGTTCAGACACAAATTAACAATTCTTCTCTTGTATCATGGATCAAAAAGCTATTGCCATCCAACGAAGGTATTCGATACCGAAGACAAATGGCTAATGTTGGGATGTGATACAATACTCGAATATTGTATGGCTCTTATCTAACTTAGGTCTTACGTTGTAGCATGAAAGAATCATTTTACAGTCCTCATCCATCCCGTAAAGTACACTAGTATATATCTACATGGAACATCATTCATTTAGGTACTTATAGCTGGCAGCTCATACCCTTCCGGCACACGAGGCCAAGTATCAACGCCGTCCATGATGGCCAAGGCCATGCCGCCACTCAAATGTGGTTGTATGTGGCAATGCAGCAGAAAAGGACCCGGATTGACCACATGATATCGGATCGCAAGCCACGATGGGCCTGCGTTGGCAGGTGGGCTGAAAAACGTATCTCTGATCTGTGGGTTGCGGAGATTAAAGCTTTCAGGAATGTTTTTCACAGCCTCGGCAACTGAGCGATGGCGGAAAGCACCGAATCCTGATCCAATCACGAAGTATTTATTCGAATGCTTGTGGATTGGATGAGGAGCTGGCCGCCAGTTGTCACATTGACGATGAGATCCACCCAAGTGTTGTTCAAGGTGGTGATGGTGTACTTTGTGGGGATGGAGCTGCGGTTAAAAAGCAAAGGGGTCGCTTCTTCATTTGATTGTGGGTAACTATGATTGCCCAATGTCCAGATGTACGAGTCTCCGATATGATCGACATTTAATATGTATGTCCGGTCCGCATGCAAAGAAGGGACTTCTACCGGGAAGGGGACGACCCTCGTCTCATCCAAGAACACCGTCTCTGCGGTGGCATTGGTGCCAGTTTCAGTAATCCATGGCTGAGATACCTTCTTCTGGTTGGAAGTAGAAGCTCCATATCTCATGATGCCTGTGCCATTTATGATCTGGTTTGCTCCAGTGTTGGCAGAGCGAACTGTATACTCACCGGCAGGTTGGTCTAATTTAACCAGAACAGAATACCTGCTCCCGATAGGAATAGTAATCGCGTCGGCTCGGATAGGCTCGATGTAACGCCCATCGATCGCATAGACATACAAAGGATGTTGGTCAATAGAGAATGCTAGCTCTAGACTGCCAGCTATATTTATTAAATCCCAACTTCTGTACTGCAAAGCTGATTCTACCTCGAATATTTCAGCCGGGCCTTGGCTGGGTATACATCCGCGAAGGAAACCCTGTGGTGTTAGGTTGATCTTCTGAAGGTCTCCAAGAGGCAAACACCTGGGGTAGGTTAGTATATATTTGAATATTCTAGAAAGTGAATGAAAGCAGATTGATGATGTGGCTTACCCCATATCAGTAAGCGATTTATTCCTCAGCCGCCCCCTCTGAGCAGGTGTGGTGAGTGCGTCGATGCGGTCTTGAGGCAGACACAGTACAGACCCTTTACCATTGATCAAAACCGCATTGGCACAAAAGTTCTCAACCCCAGAGGCTACTTGGGCCTGCCAGATCTCTTCAGATGTTAAGTGACGCCAATCGGAGAGGACGATAGGCTTAGTCTCAATTTCCGCCCTACCAATAGCCTGTAACTCTTCTGCGTCTTCAGTAATCAAATGAAATGGTTTTTCCACTGATTCATCTGGTTGAATGTAGATGGCCCCATATAGTCCATCCTCTATTTGGCCTCGGGTGTGGGCATGATATATGTATGTTCCGTAATGCGTTGCTGTCCATGTATAGAGAAATTGATCGCCGGGGGCTATCGGTCTTTGTGATAGTCCTGGTACACCATCGGACCACGGCGTACCTCGTTGCTCAATACCTGATCCCAGAAGTTAGACCAGAGTTTTTCGGCGGGTGCAAGAGGATGTTACCATGGAAATGAACGGTCGTCCCGAAAGGCATTGAGTTGTGAACCAGAAACTCAACTTTGTCACCTTGTTTTAATCGTAAAGTCGGACTGGGAAATTGTCCGTTGCTGAGAATCATTTTTCGCATAGCCCCAGCCACTTCGTGATTTTCCCATGTGAGGTTGAGTTCGAATTGAACGACCTTACAAGACACCCATTGAACAAGGCATAATAAAGCCAACAGGCCCAGCCGGCTATGAAAATGAGCCATGGCGGAATCGTACTATAACTGTTAAGGCAGCATAGGTCTAACTAAAAGAGATAAGTACAAAGGCTGTTTCAGTGCGTAGAAAGGATTGCAGAGCCCACAACTGGCCTTTAGAGCACTTTCTGTCTCTTCTGTTCTCCATGATTTCTTAAATGTATCCAACGGAGTCCCGAGCGTTGAAAGAAGCAAAGGTCAACGAAGAGCCGTGGCAACGGGGGCTGAAAATGCAAGGGATAATTGATGATCGCGGTAGGAACATGTCTACCGGTGAGTTCGAAACAGGACTGACTCCCTGGAGTATAGAGCGGACGGACGAGTAGTCATACGCATCCAGAGTTTATGTGGTAATGGCCAATATTAACCATATCTGGTGTAATCCTGCCAAGGTATGTTTGCTCTAATTAGTAAAGCAAATAAGAAGGACGCAGGGCACTCCATGGCTTGGCCAGAGGGAGGCAGTGAATTGCATGAAGAGACAAATATAGAACACAAACTTAATCGACGATGTATCAATGCTGAAGCGGTGAAGGGGGCAAAGTGAGCTATCCCAAATCGATTTCAATACCGAAAGGCAGCCGCAGGAAAAGGTTGCGTCGGTGAAAATGTCCGCAGAAATCTGGCAGGCGGATGCAACGTACTTGGCAGTTTTGGGTAAGTTTGGGTTGATCTATCCAGCACCTATTATTCACTTTGGGGAACCCTGAAACACGACAAGCGTTGATTATAGAGCCAATAGATAATTGAGTAAAGCACTTCCGAAACCAGGGAAGTCAATGTTCATAAATTCAATAGATCGTAGGGCGCCTTGCAATTATTTGACTCCACAGGCATCCGAAAGGAGAATCATCAAGAAAAGGGAGTCCAAAACAAACAAAGAAAAAAAAAGAAGCAAAAATATAAAAAATAATACAAAACAAATTCATTAAAAAAAAACAAACAAACACCAATCCATGCTCTTAATAGGTAAAAATGTTATATCCTGCGCTGAAATAGGGTCATTTCACTGGGCCAAAAACATCAATAGAATAGAAAGCAGAACGTAAGAGATTGCAATCAATCATATCATATCGGTCGTCAATCAGAAATCCAAAACGTGCAAATCATATCAACAAAATAGCCGAGGATTCTTCACCACCGTTCTTGAGGACTTCTGCCATAGGGTCCGTTTTGTCGGTCAATTCAGTATGATCTGTCTGTGCCTCAAATAGGACTGGGTGAACGGCTGGGTTCAACGGCCACGTCGAGGAAGAACGCCTTTCGACAACACCCTGGGAGGCTACAACTGTGGTTCCTTCAGAGTGGGCCTCAGCCTCAGACGATGATTGTTCTGGCTTGGCAAGACCCACCTCGGAAGCGTCACCGTATTGGAGATTAGTATGGCCAGGGCTCATCGGTTGAGTAGGAGCTGGAGGGAGATATTGCTGCTCAAATGAAACAGGCACTGCTCGTACTTCCGAAGTCGCCACGCCTTCTTTTATGATCCCTGTAGGATTCTCCCAGATCGACGATGAGTGCTGTAGAGGAGATATAGTCGACTGGGGAACCATCTCCAGCATGTCCGGAGGAAACGGCTGAAGATGTGCTGGAGTTGCTGTGGGTCTGGCGTTGAGAGCAAAGAAAACAACCAAGACGGTAAGAAGCGCAATTGTAACGTTGCGGCGATCACTGGCTAACACTCGAATGTAGTTCACTAAAAGGGTTTGAAGTTCGATCTCTGCTGCTGGACTTCGAGGGTAGGATGGCCTACCAGATTGCCGATGCTCTTGAGGCACAATCTTTTCTGGAGTCGGCGACAAGCTGGAGCTCTCAACTCTTGTAGCGGTGAGAAGCTTAGGCTTGTCAACTTCAAGAGCAGGGGTCTGTGCATGGGCTGGATCAGTGTGGACTTTTGTGGGCCTGTCATTGACAGGCTCCTGTAACTGTGGCACTTGAAGTCGGTTACCCGGATGGGATATTTCGCCCTCGAGCAATCTCTTTTCTAAATCTCTTCTCACGTCGGATGGAAGCCAGAGACCAACCTCCACATCTACTTTTTCCATTTCTCTCCAAGCTGCAGCCCATGCTCCAGCTCTCATCAGTCCGTTGGCTGCAAACACCCTGATTTCCCACTTCCGGCCGGCCTCACTATGTCGGACGACGCGCCCTCCACAGTCTGGGCATTGCTCACCTTGTTCATCATCTGTTGCGCTCTCCTCCGCTGTAAACTGGCTATCTCTGTCTGTATCGGTCTCTTCATGACCCAAAAAGTGCCCATGGTCAAACCTTGGGCGCTGCAACTCCAAACTCTCCAATAGCCGCTCCTCAAGAAGATCGTACATATCCTCAGGATGTGAAATGAGTACACCCCGTTCACGTAGTACCACAGATCCAATCTTTTCCTCCAGTAACTTCCACCGCCTCCAATACTCCGGCGGCAATACTTCCCTCAAGAGCTTTTGGTCCGGATAGTCCACTAGTCTTGGGATAGGGAGCGATGGTGGAAGCAAGTTACAATGTAGTAGTACGAGAGGGTAATCTTTTTGGGATTTTTGCTTCGCCACGAGTCCGGTCGGCGAGTAGTACGAAGATCGCTTCAGCTGTGATGAGCCATCCGACATGTGATGCCCTCCCCTGCGTTTCGGTGGTGTCAAGTACTCGCCGTCACCCTCATCCTCGGTATGCATTTGCATCGCTCTGACCGAACTGGACTTTCGGAAGACACTGTGGTGCTTCCGAACCGTAGGTGTCAATCTCAGATGTTCTTCCATTTCCCCACGATCGGTATCGTTATGATCGCCCCACGAATGCGAAAGCATATCTTGCTGAGATCTGTGCATGACGGCTGATTTAACCCCACTGGTGGGATTGGTAAGCACCGAAGCAGGAATGGAGGAAATGGAGGAACGGCTCGATGCTCTGGAATTCACGTCCCGTAGCTCTTCATAATCTACATCACCGCCGAGAAAGTCGCTAGAAGACTGTCCCGTTGAGGATGCCGAGGAATTGTACCCGCAGTCTTGAGCTAGTATATGCGTATCTCCATGTGTGGAACTGGTATCATTGTGGTCCGGGATTTGGTGAAATAGATGGGCTGTCTCTGCTGTCGACGGCGGCTCACCATTAGGAACATACAGACAGAGGTCTGATTCCTCCCGGGGCGAGGCTGTGGATCCAGTTAATTGAGTACTGTGATCTAGCTCCTCCATTGAACCTTGGATCACAAAAAAAAAAAAAAAAAAGGAAAAAAGGAAGTATAGAGTTGCTTTTCTCGGTCCAGGAATGCGGTAGACAACAAATGGCTCCACAGGAATGTAGGGCAGTGGATCTCTGATCGTAATGCGATCTTAGGTTGTGGACCACGAGATATCTGAAGATGAATCTGTGCACTAGTATCCACTGATATAAGGTAATAAAGATTATAATATGTATGATATGTGGAAGAAAGAATAGATCTCTGGGATGATCATGAATACTGATTGATGGCCATGCATTCAATGTGTTGATGTTGGGGTTCACCGCCTTTGTCGTGCAGGGCAACCGCTCATTTCATTCGATCAAGCATCGAGAATCAATCTTATCTTCACCTCACCCAAACTTGGTCGCAAGAATACAATGCAATATATCATTAAATCCTCGCGTTTAATTATAGAGTAACAATATGGTTATGGTATATGTATACTAATATGGCACATGACCTCTGCTTCTTCCCCATCCAAGAGATGCACGGAACATATTTGGACACGACATAACTGATGAACATACACGTATGGGGACACGTAGGATAACCGTGCTGGCTTCCCTCCCAGCCAAACGCTTGCTGTATGCAATATTGGTACGGGGAAGAATGAAGAGACAAACCAACAAGAAAAGCCTGCGCTCGCTCTAATTGTATATAACAAATTATATCCAAAAACCCTAGACGCCGGAAACCTCTTCCCAATCATGATAAAGCACGAACGATCGCTGGACATGACACGTAGACACTGTGATAAAAGTAACAAAAGAATCACGGGTTTCAATGCGGCGGCCGTGAAGTACCGTCATCGGGGTTCATCATAGACGGGTAGTTCGGATGGTCCCCGAAGTAGTTGAGGACATCTTGTGGGAGGTACTCTAGCCAAGGGAGTATTTCTCCGCTAAAGGTGAATGGAAATTGGTCTTGTTGTTGAAGGGAAGCCATATCAATATCTTGGCTCTCGATGAGTATATCGCTAACGTGGGAACCCGAGCTAGGGTGCATTTGTGAGGGTCTGGAATTCATATGACTGCTACCTGTTGGCTGGCCGTTTCCAGTAGAGGCGGTGTTGTAGTTATAGGCAGAGGTTGGTGCACCAATCCGGGATGAAGTAGCGGTCAGGTTTTGATTGTAGGCGGGGTGAGAATGAGGAGGTCGGGATGCGGACGTCGAGAAAGATGTGTTCAGACCCAACAGAAGGCTGGCATCTGATGTTGAAACGCGGCCAGACGGGGCAAGTGGGGAATATTTTCCAGGGCCAGCTGTAATCGGCGAGCTCGGCGCAGCGGCGGTAGACCTGGAAGGCTCGAGCGTTTGAGTATAGGAGCTCGAGCTAGGACCAGTACTAGTTTGCATCGGTAAACTAGGGTAGCTATGGCTATACTGAGACGAATAAGCTGGCTTATTAGGAACGGAGTCCGTTTGCACAGCTGGCATTTGATATAGTACGCTAAGATTTGGCTGCGAAGAGTTGGTTGCTCCTGTAAGAGCCCATCCAATGGCTTGAAGAAATTGAAGTCAGCCCAAATACCGTCGATATCCAAGATTCAACTGAGAAAGGGAGCTACTAGTAAGAACCGGGACTCAAATGCCTACCTTGGCTAGGATCAATTCTTGGTGACCGTACTTCCAAACCTATGATCGACTCATCGGAGTCACCAACAGCACCTAGCGGCGCACTTGGCTGACGCCAACCAGGTGCAAATGGTTGAACCGATGCGATCTCAGCGGTACCCTCCATCTCTTCCTCGGTATATAATAGAGGATCGACAATTCCCTTGGCCTTTTGGTCGAGAACAGTGAGTATATACTTGGTTCCCTCCCAGTAAGTCTCAAGAGCCTTCAAGGCTTTGTAGCATCTCTGATAGTTTTCCTTCGCAGCAGAGGAAAGGAGGATATGTTTAGCAGTCGGCTTTCGTTCTGATCCATCTGACGGGTGGTCTAAATTCGGCATAACAAAGCCACTTGTTTGATTTGTCAACAAAGGCTGGCAGGGAGGAGAGCCTGGCCCTGACAACGGCGAGTAATAAGTGCTCTCCATCAGAAACGCGCACGCGGCGATGTACATCGGCTGACTAGTAAATGGATTGCCGATGAAGCTCTTACCGTCAACGAGCTCAGAAAATGAAAGTATATCCGCAATGGTTTTGGCAGAAGACATCGATAACTCCCTGCTATTTGGATACAGGTGTTGTATAGAACCCCCAAACGAGTTTAGTAGCGTTGGTTGATGGAGGAGGACTATCAAAGTGTGGAACCAAAAATGGAGAAGGATGAAATTCGTTCCTTCTTTTGCCTTTACGTACGCTTGAAAGTTGGCCGCGTTAAAATGAAGCCTAGGCGACAAACGCTGGTATATGCCAGTAAGATCACTTTCCATCCCGGCTAATCTCTTGAGGGTGTCCGTGGTGACATGTTTCACATCTTGAATTCCATTGATGAGATCCGTGACCCTGCCATACAGATGTATTATGCGTATAAGTGGCGGGAAAGGCGCTGGCCAGCCGTTAGGCAGTAAGGATTCCGATTGCAGGGGGAAGCACAATTCTATGTCCTCATCACGCAAAGTCACCGGTCGTCCTGTCCCTGATGAGATGACTCGATCGAGAAAAAATATACTCCAGAAGGTGTCAACCCTCTCCCGCTCCCAAGCACGTTGGTTTTCATTATCCTGTGCATCCTTCATTGATCCCTGAGAGGTTTGGGGGTCGTCATACTGTTCCTCTCTCAACTTCCCCGCTTGCCCCGTTACAACTGCGTTCGGAGTCACACCACTCTGGCCATAGTTATATTTCAAACCCTGCAGTTTCTGCATCCCGAGATCCTGAGCCATGCGAATGGATATGCCTAGATACATCCACAGGCCACTGTCGTGATTTGAGCCAAACTCTTCGTAGGCTAGCAACAAACACGCCTGGACAACAGACAATGTGGGGCATGATAAAACATCGACGAGAGCGCCCATTGCTCTATGCGCAAATGGTTGGCCGCGGTCTGACTTCCTCACATCCAGCTTTGGTTCTGAGCCATCTATGGGCGGAGCTTGAGGAGGACTCAGCAAAGGATGAGGAGAGAACCGTGCGGATAAGGTACAAACAGCATCCACGAGCATGGTGTCGATTTTCTTGTCCTTCAAGTCACGGAGGAACCTTTCACGTTGGAGGAAAGGGAAATTGCATCCCAAGTGTACGAAAAAAAGATCACAGAGGTGTGTCACCAGATTGCTGACTGGCAAGGAATCATCCCGATCGTAGAAGGGGATAGTATTGGCATCACGGTTGTCGCGGCTATCAGCGAGATGGTTTAGGCGACCAACACCGAGGTCCGTGAACTTTGGGCTTCGCAGAGGAGACATTGATTCTATGAAGTTTAAGACATCAATCAATACACGTTGGAATAGGAATGGGATAAAAAAGCACCAAGTAAGGCACAAAGAAAATAATCACCCAACAGGTCGTATAACCCGTAGACAAAATGTTACTGACCTGACGATAGCGACGCATTACTCTTGCGCGAGCCCCTGACCTGGACAACCTGAATAGGAGTCAGCATGTGTGCATTTACGTAACCAACTTGAGTACTCGAACCATTTGTTTAAACCCAGGGACAATAGCAGTTGGCCCGAAGTATCTGAAATAGGGAACATGCGTGCGAGCGGAAGAGCTCAAAGACGTACGGCCTATCGAAGAAAGTTACAGTGAGTACACAAAACCAACCTTGAGGTTTATGCGCAACATACTACTTTCTGGACTTTCCCCTACAGTGTGTTGCTCAGAATCCCTCGGAATTTTGGAAGATATTTCCCTCATTAAAGAAGCATCTTTTAGTTCCGACGGCTTCGGTGCCCCGGACGATTTGTCTGGACGATCATCACTGGGTGGTATTGAAACCTGCGAGGGAGAATCTGGAGAACGACTCTCAACTTTCACTGCTGTACAGGAGCTATCACTTGGTCCCAGTAAAGGAGGAATGACAGGGGTGCGTGATGCGACATCGGATTGCGATCGAGTATGAGCAGTGGGTTCGCTGTATCCTAAACATACGTGGTTATAGTCGGAGCACGTTTTGCACACTGGATGAAGACCGTATTAGCAAAATGAATGGTGTACCACAGTGGTCTCATATACCCACCTGGTTGTTCACCTGAGCATCGTATCTTGCGCTTGCGACACGTCCGACACCTGTTCGAGAGAAGCTTGAGTCAGCATCGCAGGGAGGCAACAATGGACAAAGGTTCACAGGAGTATGCTTACGCCGCGTTGACCCGACGTCGTTTAGTCTGGGGCTGTCCATCGGTTGAGACGAAGCGAATCTGTTTTGGAGGGGGAACATTATTGCCGCCGTTCTTCTGGGGAGAAGGGTGGCTCATTGCGAGCAAATGATCATCCGTGGTCACCACACATTGGGCACCTGCTTCTTCCTCGCTCTATAGCAATCGAACGTCACCGGTAAAGGTGTCCGGGGGAGTCGCAAAAGAAGAAGACAATAAACGGGAAAAGCGGCGATACGGAATATCTTTCGGAAGAAGCACTAGGTAAAGAGAAAAATCCATGGACGATGGGTGAATCCCACGTTGTTTTCCGGGCAATAGTATGATCGCGGGCTGGCGTGGAAATAAAGTGGGCGGGTGAGGGGAACGTGTGGTTGTAATGTATTACTATTTTCTGTTTCGCTTTAGCGGTAATTGGTGATAGGGGGCAACTGGATGCCGGCAGTGGTCTGAACCAGAAACAAGTCGCAATAGGAGGTTAGGACAGTATGTGGTATCCGTCCATGAGGGATCGCGAAAGGGACCGACTGACCACCTTGGGCTCACCAATGGTGAGATCTATTGTCCGAAAGAGAAAACCCCAGTTCTGGCCTGACCGCCCAGACTAGACCGTTTGCTCTTTGTTTGACCTTTGGGCTTCTGGAATTCCAATCGCATGACCTAGTATTCTTTACGGCGAAATTACCAATATTACGTACACCTGTGGTTATTATTAAAACCACCATGGTATGTGGCTCAGGAAATGAACTGTACAAAGGAAGCTTAAAAAAAATTCTTTACATCCACGCGACTATCGGGACTATTCCGGGCCCAAAAGGATTCCAGGTTGGACCCAGCGATTCCTCATGTGACGTGCCCCAAATGTACCTTACTTGTCGAGCTTTGGAGTCAAAAATCTATCTTGCGACAATCAAACCAAGCGCTATATCGTGAAAATCAGAGAAGCCTAAAAAACAGGAAGATAGACCGAATATACAGAAGAACTAAAATGAATACCATTGTCATGGATCGGTTCCTGCAGGTGTTTTGCGTCAATTTAACCGCCTAAGGAGCTGGACGGACAATCACTTATAAAGCTGGAGTCTGGACTCTGGGGTCTCCATTCTTTTCCCGCCCGGAGTCCCCGAGGCAGTGGGTTGTTGGGGAAATCAGACCCTCTTTTCTATCCCCACATATCGCAGTGTCAACCGACTTTCGGCATCAACTCCGATACCTAATTGATCAGAACCCACCCAAGAAGACACATCTCTGGCACGTTAAACCTGGTATTTCTTGGAAAATAATATGATCATTTATCGGAGTTTATGAGAGTCTTTCCGACTTTCATACTACATATCCAGCAAAGTGACATGGCTTCAAGTCGGGGTTGCAGAACGCCTACATTCTACAATACAGGACGAACTCTCAGGTGCTACAAGGTTCAGAGACCTATGTCAAATTGCCACTTATCAATTCTCGATGTGCACTCCTGTCCAACATAGCTCGCAGTTCCTTTTGTACTAGTCGGGAACCAACCCTGTTGGAACAGTTCCGTCATGTTTAGAATTGTGGTCTAGGTATCTCGATCGCATCGGTAGTTCGCCCGTACTGTATCCCCCCTAGCCGACTGATGGGCTTCAAGACCTTAAGGTCAATCACGCTTCGATCCTCATTGATGGCATCCTCTCTCGCCCAGAATCGGACACCCTCAATGATGGCCAATACTCCAGTCTTCTTTCCGGGAGTCGTTCTGCTTTCAAATTCTTTGGTTTCAACGAGTTTGCCTTCGATAGATAAAATTGATTCCTGCACGCGGGCTGGCTGGACCACCGAACTAGGTGCCTGGTGCAATCCGGATATCTCCCATTCGGAAACACCATATGGAGCGTTGACGGCGGTCGCATTTGCTGCCTCCACGAAATGTTCAGAGATAATGTTAATGACGCATTCTTCTGTCTCGGCCAGGTTCTTCAGCGTGTCTTTGGCTTTCTCAAGCGATCCAACAAAGCCGACGACAAAGAGAGGAGGGTCATGATTAACGACCTGTGAGTAACTGAAAGGCGCCAAGTTGGCAGACTTTCCATCCTTCGACTTGGTACTGATGAGTGCTATGGGTCTAGGAACCATCCCCGAGATTAAGATCTTGTAGTTAGATGAAACCGGCCTTCCTTCCTCATGAGGGTCGATCTCGACATGATTCTTCTTCAAACTTTCGCCGCCATCATTCGCACCCTCGCCCTGTTTCCAGTCTGGCTTAGGGGGCTTTGAGAAAGTGACCTCTGCGTCACGTGTAAAATCCGGCCGAGCAGCTTGAACCTTCTCAAAGTCGTCACCCGCTTTAAAAAATGCCGAAGTCATGCTGAGTGAACGATTGTACCAAGGCTTGACACCGTGCAGGCTATTTCCGCTTCCACTATGCGTTTATCAGCGATATTAATCGCGACTTGTGTGACCTGGACTCTGCCCAAGTTTATGATGCCTTGCCGAGTCGGAAACGCCTGTCTGGGCGCGAAGGAAACTTACAACTGCTTATAGAGATGGCTAGTCGAAAAACGCAAGGTGCTTCTCACAACAGTGCGCTGCATGGGGAGGTATTCACAGTGGTGGATTGACCAAAACTAGCTGCTATCGCATCATTACATCCGTTAAGCAGATTGCGGGTCTCTCGTTGTGCAATTTCCACGGACCATAAAGTGCAATTTTCCAAATCCGACGCCCCAATAGGTGAGAATTACTTAACGGAGTGCGTGGATGTAGAGTTCACAGCCGACTCTCGGGCCGATATTAGATTGAGTTTTTGTCAGCACCCGAAAACAACCCCTCACCCACGCTTTGGGTAGGAGATAGTTACTAGTAGTTGATGGCTTGTACTTGACATTCATCTCTTGAGAATGGAGTCAATCATCATGAAGGAAGTAGGTTATTTGAGAATGATGATATGTCAAATGAGTATTGGTTTGTATCCTTGCACCCTCAAGGGCGGAATCGAAACCACGTTGGCCGTGACGTGACACATTTCTCCACACTTCTCCAACCTCGCTATCCCAAGGACGATGTAACTATGCAGGTGGTCACCTAGGCTTATCAAAGTGGTTCAAACTCTCTCATGTTCAAACTTTCATTTGTCAGTTTCGGGGGTCTTCTCCAATCATTGATAAGCAAACCGGGATAGGATACCTATATCTAGTATAAATAGAGTGTTAGGGTACTATCAGAGCGAGCCTACTTTCACGTAATTAACTTCCCATCCCCTCTCATCCCAAAGGGTTTTGTGCACTACAGCTGTTCAGAACCATCACACACTGCATCTCTTGTGATCGAATATCCAAAATGACCCACCAAGACTTTGAAACCTTCAAGCTTGGAGATTGGGAGCTACAGAGTGGAGAAAAACTCATCGATGCGTCTATCGCATACAAGACATTTGGTGACCCAAAGTCGCCAGCTATCGTTTACCCCACATGGTTTTCCGGATGTACGTATTAGAATTCAGAAAGTTCCGGAGCCATACTAACAGAATATCTTTTACATTCAGCGATCTCGGATAACGTCTGGTTGATCGGAGAAGACAAAACACTCAATCCCAAGACGTACTTCATCGTTATCCCGGCGCTCTTTGGGAATGGCCAATCAACCTCCCCGTCCAACTATTCCGCTTCCGATGTATTTCCGACATGTTCCTTCTACGACAACGTGCGCGCCCAATATACACTGGTCACACAGCAATTGGGCATAACGCATCTGCACGCTGTGGTCGGGTGGTCGATGGGCGCAGCCCAAAGCTATCAGTGGGCGACGCAGTACCCGGACTTCATGGACTTGGTGGTGCCATTCTGCGGATCAGCAAGGACCTCCTTGCATAACCAGGTGTTCTTGGAGGGGGTGAAAGGTGCGCTGTTAGCAGCAAAGCACACGCCCTCTGCTGTCCTGAGAGATACCCGCTCTCTCGAGGCTGGACAGGCGTCAAGAATATGGAATGCCCAGGAGAGGCAAATCGGCTTGAAAGCTTTGGGCAGGGTTTATGCTGGTTGGTAAGGACTGACAACAAGCCATGCCCTGCTGTACCATTTCTAATGTCCCTCTCTCTCATACAGGGGCTTTAGCCAAGCTTTCTACAGAGAAAAGCTGTATGAGACTATACTTGGCTACAAGAGCCTGGAGGACTTTATGCAAGGTTTCTGGGAGAAGTGGGCTCTATCTAAAGGTAAATCCACACAGCTCTGCTCTGTCTTCGCTCTCGTAGTTAACGTGGATCTAGACCCTGAAAATCTGCTGGTTCTTCTGCAAACATGGCAGCAAGGGAACGTGAGCAATCAAGAGCCATACAATGGCGACTTTGAGAAGGCCATGGCCTCAATCAAAGCGAAGACGTTGGTGTTGCCGGGAAAAACCGACCTTTACTTTCCGTATGTCACATCTACCTTCCTCAGATCAATCCGATAGCTAATTGCCGCAGCCCGGAAGATTCTGAGTATGAGGTTGCATGCATGAAACCGGGAATCGGTACACTTCGGGTTTTCCCCTCCATTTGGGGTCGTAAGTGGATATCTATCATACTGCAGAAGGATTATTGCTGACATGTTACTTGTAGACTGGGCGGGGGGCCCTGGTGACAGTAAGGATGATGTTGAGTGGCTTGACAAGCAACTGGCCCAGTTTCTGGGGAAGCATTCGGGAGCGTCATTGTAATTGGTTACGCCATAGGTCTGCTTTTCTATAGCAAGTTTCCCTGGAGAAGTTGGTGGGATACCTAGGTAGCATGGCTGCAACCCGTCTTGAAACATTGAAAATTGGGGTATGATGCAATTCATATGATTGGTTGACGAAGATGTATGGGAAATCCACAGTAGCACGTGATTGTACACAGGCGTCACTGCTGAGTCAGTTGACCAGGCGTGGCGCCGATAAACCTTCTTTCTTCAACTCCGATCGCTGGCTTGATCAGCCTCTCTTTAACTATTGGGCATTTTCCCATCAATTCACTCACCCCGTTCTTCCCTTTCCTTCACTTTTCTTGTCTTGTCACGTTCCTGTATCCCCCCTTTTTTGTCGTGTTTCCTTTGTCTTTCCTAGCTCTAAAAGACATACGTTCTTTCTTAGCTTTCCAGTCTTTCATCTCCGCTTTCTAAGAACTTAAGCGCCGCATGATACTACACCTTAAAATAGACAGTCATTATGGCCACACCACCAGTTCGTCAATGGGGGGTTACTCCTCCGATCTCTACGGTCTTGCCGACTCCAGATGAGCTCGCTGCAAATGACGATCTGATCTCTGAACTAAAGCTGCAGAACAACTTTGAAAGCCCTACAGAGACCGAGCACAGGTAAGGCAATCGGGAGCCTTTCACAATGCTCGACATAAGCGCTCATTGCCTTGGTTTGACAGGAAAAACACGCTTCAACTTATCCAACGTGTCACGGTCGAGTTTATCAAAGTCGTTAGCCGAAAGAAGGGACTATCCCCTGCTGCAGTGGAGGCCGCCGGAGGAAAGATCTTTACCTATGGAAGTTATCGCCTTGGCGTTTACGGACCTGGTGAGTTGCCAGCAGTGCTTGATAATTGTTCTGACTTCCCGAGTATTGATTGCACTTCGTGGCAGGGTCGGATATCGATACCTTGATTGTTGGTCCGAAGCATGTTGTCATCGACGATTTCTTTTCAGATTTCCCCCCTGTTCTTGAAAGAATGGCTCCACAAGGGGCTATTGAGAAGATGACCCCTGTTCCAGATGCCTTCGTACCTATTATCAAACTCGAGTTTTCCGGTATTAGTATCGACTTGATTTATGCCCGCCTGATCGTCCCTTCAGTTCCGCTCAACCTCGATTTGAAGAACAATGACTACCTCAGAGGCTTGGATGAAAAAGAGGTCAGATCACTTAATGGAACTCGTGTGACTGACGAGATTCTGGAGCTTGTACCTCAACAGAAGACTTTCCGTCTAGCTTTGCGTGCTATCAAACTCTGGGCGCAACGTAAGGAGCTTTGTTCTTGACCCTTCCAGTGCTCGTCAGCTAACCGTTCCAACCTACGCACAGGCAGAGCCATTTACTCTAATATCGTGGGCTTCCCCGGCGGTGTTGCTTGGGCTATGTTGGTAGCTAGAGTGTGCCAGTTATACCCCCAAGCGACCGGGTCAGTGATTGTGGGCAAATTCTTCCGGATAATGAACAAATGGGCGTGGCCTCAGCCTGTGTTGCTGAAGCCAATTGAGGATGGACCTCTCCAGATGAAAGTCTGGAATCCAAAGGTGGGTACCGCAGCTGGTCACTTTATGATTTCGAAAGGTCGCTGATCTGGTCATAGATTTATCACGGTGACCGCTTTCACCTGATGCCGATAATTACCCCCGCATACCCTTCCATGTGCGCTACTCACAACGTCTCCATGTCAACCAAGACTGTTATCCTTCGCGAATTGCAACGAGGTGGTGATATCGTAGACAAAATCTTCCTGAAACAAAACACTTGGAACGACCTCTTCGCAAGACATTCATTCTTCACTCGCGATTATAAGTACTACCTCAGCATAACCGCGTCGAGCAGAACCAAAGAGGCGGAAGCGGTCTGGTCTGGACTTGTTGAATCAAAGATTAGACATTTGGTCGGGGCTTTAGACAGGAAGTCAACCATCGCAGTTGCTCATCCGTTCCCCAAAGGCTTCGAAAGGGTTCATATCGTCAGCAGCGACGAGGAGGCCGAAGCTGTGAAGAATGGCTCTACCCAGTATCAAGATAAAGGCCAAAAAACAGAGACGACCGATGAGATAAACGACGCTGCTCACCAGGCCGCGGCTAACAGTCAGATCGAAAAACGAGACGTCGCCGAGACCGTGGAGGATAAGGCCAATGGCGAGAGTCGAACCATCTACACCACAACATATTATATCGGGCTGGAATTGAAGCCATTAGAGCCAGGTATGTTAGCCGATTTTCCTGTCTGATCCCACTGACTTGACAAGGCCAATCCCGGTCGTTGGATATCTCAACCGACGCCCAGATATTTAAGTCGACTTGTACCTCTTGGCCTGGATATCAGCCCGGTATCAACGACTTGGCCATCATCCATGTGCGGAAGTAAGTGTTTCACCTGGAATTTAGGGGTTCGTACTTTAACACTCGGATCAGCTTCGACCTTCCCGAAGATGTCTTTCAACCAGGAGAAACGCGTCCCCAGCGGCCTAAGAAGAAGATTATCAAGAAAGCCGGAGCGGGCGGTCAGAAACGAGGCATCGAATCATTGGACGTAAGTGCAAACAAGAAAGTTCGAGTGGACTATGGACGGCAAGCTACTTCTACGAAATTCGACCCCTCGCGCTTAGCAATTCTCAAGAGTCCTGACGTCTGAACATGACTGATATCAACCGTTGATTTTTTCTCTGCAGGATCCGTCACTTCCGGCTGCGAAACGTCAAATTCCGTCCAACGGAGTGCCCAATACAGCAACACCTGCGTGAGTGCCTATCAACCGTAATTAGGCCCAAAACCACGATGGGGCAGGTCCCCGATCTGTTCGTGAGTGAGATGCCCGACATCAACAGTCACCGTTGCAGCCAGCCATATGAAGAACCGCATCCGGATTGGATGACATGTAGTAAATGGGCGGCACATCTCTTAGTATAATCCCAGCTGAAATCCACTAAAAACAAAAACCTACAGTTGATCTAGTGACTCGTCCCCCGAGACGCACTGTTGCAACTGACGTCAGGAGTTTCAAGGTTGGTTTCTTTTCTCTTTCCACTACCTTATTTCTTTCTTGACCATACAGATACTATATCTGTGTTATCTTGCCCACCAAGCGACTACCTCATTGCAGGCGTTCGTGACAGTGGATGCGGTTGATCATACTTGCATTACGCGCGGTTGGGTTCATAACACCCCCCGGCCCAATTTTCTATTTACTGTTACTGCACTCGCACGGAGGTTGTAGGTCTACACTGCGGGTGGTCTGAGACTGTACATATCACCTTGCTGTTCAGTTAGGCCTGGTGTAAGTGCCAGCTAGGTTTAGTTGAAA
>NW_015378225.1:0-61726 GCF_001204775.2 Aspergillus nomiae NRRL 13137 | reverse complement strand
TTTTTTTTCATTCATGGGGATACCATAACCTACATCAGACGTTTCCGGGTTAAATCAAGCCATAGATGCTCTATATAGTTAAAGTCCTGAACAGCAAAGGAAAGTAGAAAGGGAAAGGAAATGAGAAAAAAGGGCTCAGACGCTTAGAATAGATGGGGGGAGGTGTTACAGAGTCAAGATCGTTGAGTGCTTATTGACGAAGTGCCTGCGGGGAATAATAAAAGGGGGAGATCAGGGAAGTTGAGTTGATAACATCTAAGAATGAACCCAGAGGCTCGGCAAATCCTCACTCTTCGTCTCTGGATAATCCGTATCGCTCATAAAAGTGGGGTGCGGTTTTCTTCTTCATTAGGGTATATAAATCCGGCCATCGAGGCCTCAAGAGTGTCGTGAAGAGCGAGGAGACGATTCTGAAAGGAATCAAGATCCTTCCATGACACATCATTCGTGGCTTTAGGAGTGTCGTTTGGTAAGCTGGGGCTATAAGTTGTCGGCAAAGACTGGCTATCATCAACCTCAGAAGCAGGGGTTTGTTCTATCTTGAGCTTGTCGTGGCCTGTGCTCTGATTAACCAAAGTTTCTTTTTCCAGCCAAAACTCATAGTGCTTGATAAAGCTTCCATGAGTTGTACAGGCTAGTGAAAAGGATGGGGTCATCTCACTGCGAGGTGACATCGTCTCTGGCCGAGGAGACAAAGTCGAGCTTCTATCTCTAGCATCGGGCTCGGGCGTATAGCAACTCATATCGGATGGAGTATCTAAATCTGTATAAGCAGCTGATGCAACGGATACGGGATCATATAGAAGTAACCTACCAGGCTCGGGGCTTGACCGATGGCTCAGCGGTTGGGTTTCGGGTTGAGAGTGAGGTTGAAGTTGAGGCGGAGATTGGGACTGAGACTCGGCGCGACCTTTGTTATCCCAGTGAGTACCGTATCTACGGACGAAACGAGCGATGCGTTTCGAATCCACTTCTTGACCGGCGACACGAAATCCAGTCTGTTTTCCCCGGGCAGCTCGTTTTTGTTGTTTTCGAATCATCACATGAACTTCTTTGGCTTTTATATTCTTCCGAATATGCCAGGCTGCCAACCGGTCTTTGTATTGTTTTTCTCTGCGAAGCTTATGCGTTAGGGTTGCTTTTTTATTTTAAAATTGTTCCGATTCGGCCATTTGAAGAAAAAGAAAAGAAACCAAGGAGCAAGGCAGACAGGAGCTTTCGCGGAAAAAAAGAAAATAAAACAAATAGACGGGAGCAACAATGACAAACAACAGGAACACTGTGTATCAATTTTCAAATACATCAACAGGGTCCCAAAGCCCTTGAGATATCCATGGAGTAAATCTAGGGTTCAAAAACGACAATAGAGGTAGGATCGTAGGAGGGATTAGCACTGATGGAACGGGACTAGGGGAAACAGGGTAAGAGAGAGAAGGAAACGGGAGGTCAGTACGATGCATGAAACTTATAATCACGCTCCATGATTCTCTTGACATCTCTGAGCTTTAATTGATTGTCACGATAGAGTTGCTCGATGATCGGACGGTACTCGTGCCAGTCCTCGGATCTGCGGGGGCGAAAGATGGATGATGAAGTGGATGGCGAGGGCGAAATGGGAGACATAGCGGACGACGGAGGGATGGAGCCATCCATCGTGGGCAGATCTCTAGAAAATACCGTCACTCATACTCTTGCGCCGTGTCGCGGTGAGAATTAACTATCTCAGCTGGTGTCGGGACGACGATGAGCTGAAACGATGAAAGTGTGGAGTACGACACCAGATAAGGACCGGAGAAAGTATTGGAGGTAAAAGAAATAAAGAAGTCTTTATGTAGTTACAGAAATAAAATCGAAAAGAGAAGAAAAGAGAAAGTAAAAAAGAAAAGAAAAGCAGATAGGAGAGGCGTAAGTGGGAAAGAAGCAGTAGAAACTTGAAAGTCGTAACTAATTAGTTGACGGGTGGTCAAAGCAGCCGCAATAACAAGATCGAAAAAGATGGTCCAACGGAGTCAAGGCTTGGGGAAGTGGGAATTGGTAATAATTATAGCGATAAGTAATAATTGGGGACGATGAATGTATTGTATGTTAGTAGTAAGTAGTAGTTCGGTCAGTGCCCATACGTACATACATACATAGTTAACTAAAGTTAGTCGTGATTAAGAGAGAGAGAGAGAGAGAGGAGAGCGAAAAATTAATAATAAAGAAAAATCGCAAAAGAAAATAATAAAAACATTATCGAGTGTCAGGACCGGACAACGATGTCGAGGAAATCAGAATCATAATAATAATCGAGTATGCATGTGTCTAAGTATGTTATACGCCGTAACAATTGGTTCCAAGGACTTGGCTTTCGATTTCTCTCACTCCTTTGGTCTTTTTGCAATTTTTCTCCTCTCCCATACTACTTACTACACTCTCCTGATTTTTTTCTCTCTTAAGCTTCCAACCATATCCTGCCAACAAATCATAAAAAGTGGAAATCAAGTCAGCAGTCATCCAGGCATCACGGGAGTATAAATAAATAAAACATCCAAGCGAAACCTAGAGAACAATGGCCATACCGAAGCTCTCTTCGCCCCCCCCCCCCATACATACAAAAAGATACTCTTACATAGTACGGTAGGACTTCCGGTCCAACGGGGCAACCGAAGTGGTTCGCCCGCTCGGATACGGAGCAGCTAAACCTCCCTAAGAGCTAGCGCTTCCAACTAATTAAAAGTACTGCTGCTGACTGGCAGGGCCGCCTGCCCTTTGCGGCGACTTGCTGCTGGGACTGACTTGCGGGAGGCTCGATCCCTGCTTCCCCGAGCCAATTGAGGAATAGCTGCTTGGGTCCGTGTACTTTTGTCACGTTCTGACCACTGCATGTACATGTAAGTACTGCCCACCTCTGTCTGTGCTTCCGCCAACGATGCCCATAGTACCAAAGTCTAACGAGCTAAGCACCATCCCTGGGAGGTCTCACAAGTTTACCACTTTGGAATATAACGGGTTTGAGACAAAGGCAGCAAAGAAAAAAATATATAATAAGGGGTGGGCATGAAAGAATAGAAGAATAGAAGAATAAGCACAAGAAAGTAACAAATAGCAGAGAATTTGGAATAAACCTAGAATCAACAATGCCTTATGTGGGTAATGGAAACGGTAATACCATCAGCCTGCTAATTACAGTTCAGTTGTCGACGAAACATACATGTATGTAGGTTGCAGAGGAAGTATTTTTAATCTACAAGGAGGCATGATTGGCATCAACTTGCCTATTATAGCAACGTTCTGAGAAGTCGAAGGTAAGAAAAAATAATAATAATAATAATCAACAATAAATATCCACTCACACTGAAATTCAGGACAAAGAGAAGAAAAGAACACTCCAGGCTTGATGAAAATGTGTTCTTACATAACCCCTTTGCAGGGCAACAGAAATTAAAATAGGGAAAAAAGAAAATAAAAAAGTATGAGGAGGAATTACTGTAGTGAAATGCTAGTAAAAACAATTACCAGTGGGAAAGTGATCACTTAGTCTGCATACGCCATTTTCTGCAGGTGCAACATTCGAGGATCATCATTGTCGGTTGTCAGATCACCAAGGTTAGACCCTTCTTTGGCCTTGACATTGTCCGAGATGGCGCGAGGCGAACAGGGATCGGCTTTAGTATTCTTTTTCCTTTTGTCTCCGAGACTTTCAGGTATTGTTTTTGGAACGGGGTTTTATTCTACTAATAACGTGGTCAATATGGACGCAAGAACAGAAAAATGAAAATTAAAGAGGAAGGGAAAAAAAAACATAGAAAAGTCAAGTAACTAAAATCTACTATCAGAATCTCTGTGACGATTTAAATGTCGCTGGTACCTTTTTCCATTTTTCGTCACTATCCTTTTTTCCCTTACCTGACTTTTCCATCCTTCAAGAAAACACATTTAATCTATTCGAGCCTTAACTGAGAAAACGCTCGAGACGGTGTGGCAAAGTTCGGGTCATAGGCTGGGGCCTGAGCTCCAAACGTCCCCAAATGTCTCCTCGCGATGGAGTCGTAAACGTCCCTATTAAGTTAGAGTATAACGGCCCCATTATTCTGGTATATTAAATTGTTCGAATTAGGAGTAGTCGCGAGTTTGGTTTTTACTGACAGGTACGCTAGAGATAGTTGGACTGTCAAAGCACAAGGAACGTCGGCCCGGAATAGCATATTCGGCGGACGGTGATTTGAATTAGTTCAACAGGAAGTAATCAGAGAGGGCGAAAAACAAAGAGACGATTTTGCAATGTAGTAATTACTAACCGACATTACCGACGCATGGACAATCCGCTTGCTAAAGTTTTGCTAGAAATTCTTGTCGAATCCTGTGCATTTTCTGCAGATGGTGAAACCCTTTTTAGTTGTTCTTTTTTGGATGGAAAAGAATGCCATTCAGGACTTTGCTTCGACTCTTCGGTCAATTTCCCCCTCTCATGTCTAGCTGCATATTTCGCATCTCCTGTTTTAAGGTCGGCAAAACGGTCGACCATACTGTCCCAAGTAGATCCTGCGGGCCGTACTCGGTACAGACAACAGGACGTGCCAACAGGCCAATGAGCAGCTGACACTAGGTACGATTTTCCTGTGGGTGCGGCATGAAACATGGTAAATGTGAGTAGTATACCTCATATCAAACGCATCGTCTCGAGCAGAAGGGACTCGGCGCAATGACACGGCGCTTTGAACATTTAGCACTGGACCTTTGGTACTTTTGCCACTCATAATCCCTCTCGCATGAAACGCAGCGAACAAGCGTGTCGAATCTTCTGGACACATTCGCGAATTCTGCCACCATGTGCAATAATCACGGTGCGATATGATGTGGCGCCCGTTGGGGCTCAAGATTTTCAAAGTTTATGGCCTTCGTAATCCTCCGCCAATTGGTTGCCAAATCTTGTCTGACAGATCACATGGGGAAGAAAACGCGTACCCGAGGAAGGGAGAGAACGAGAGGGAGAGAAAGACTATCTGTGTGTGTGTTGTGTGTCTCTGATCTAGGTACTGAGACCGTCACTCACCTGACAATAAATAGCATCAGCATCCAGCGAGGGATGGTCGATCCCACTGTCGACGGATGGAGACCACGTCAATCAGCATTCTCACAGGTTAGTTCCTCAGCAGTTGCCTTGAGCAGTGCGGCATTTCCATTGCTTAGGTATGTTAAAGGATCTTGAAACGGACTAGAGGACGTAGGTATGCACATGATCCTAAGGGCCATACTAGAAAGAGTTCTTTTCTTACCACACATTGGGCTGCTTACACTCTCGGCGTTTAGTCTTCACTAGAACATCGAGGGTAGTCTCGACTATTAAGAAATTGTATTCTACGAATTCTAGAGGGCATGAAATATGACATGGCATGATATTTTATTTATGTCAGATTGTATCAGAGTGACTCTTTTACTATTCCATTACACATCTAGACATGGTATGTATAACCAGCCATCCATACTGTCCAATGGTCAACCTGCGCAAGCCCTTTGTAAGTAATAGTCTATGATCTAATGCACAGTGACCAGCATCTACTTTCACCTCTAGATGGACATACCTCCCAGGCTGCTACACAGTATTGTTGGTGTCCAGGGTACATGGACACATTTTCAAATAATTCAAGATACCGCTGATCTCGCTGCGAATTGTTTCCATGTATGGAAGAACCAAAGTAAGGCTGATAGGGCAAAGAAAGTAAGGAGTGAAGAAAAAGATAAGGAAGAAGGAAATTGAGAGAATTAAAAAAAAGAAAAAGAAAAAAAGCTTCGACCAACGCAGAAATGTTCCCATAAACGTTAGTTCACATCAGGTCCAGGATAGTCATCCCTCCGCCTGCTTTAGTTCAGACATGTGGATCTTGACGGTAAGAAGCGGAGAGGATTCACGAGGTGCTGTTTAGTATGTTTTGGAGGTTCAGCTTTGCTCTGGCCTTCAGGCTCTTGAGTCATGGTCGATTACTGGAGACTTCAGAGTGGAAGAAACATCCAGGCGAACACTACACATGATACGTTGTTTCCTTTGTGCCTCACTATGAACCTATCGAAAGAGTGACGGCACCGATTTCTTTCATTTCAGACCGAGAACTATTGTCCTGCTGTGTAGCATGCTACATACGGAAGGGGAAAGAAGGTATGCCCTCCACATATCAGATGGATATGTATAGGTTTTTGGTAAGCGCCTGTGCTAATTCATCTGTCATAGTGTTGATATCAGACAATTATGACCAGGTTACAAGGTCTACCCAGAGGGTATGTAATAGTAATAGTGTCCTACAATCCTAATACATATGTGATCCAACTATCGTTGCCAGAGGTAGAGAACATAAGATTATGTTTAGTGAACGGAATCCTCCCGCGGCGTAACTATAGAGCAGTGGATTAAGGATCGGGCGTGAGTACTAACCTGACTCGACCAAGTTGTATCCAATACCATACAAAACCGTACTAAAAGCTGGGTCTTTTCTTTCTTTCTTTCTAATGTTTTTCTTTTTTTCTTTTTTCTTTTTTCTCTCTAAAGGTACTAAGGATGTATGATAAATTATGCCCTAAGTATAGCCCGACCTAGACGTAAGGGCCAAGAAACAACAAAAATGGCAAGGCAACCTGACAGTTACATTGATTCTGTGACCTCCTTCCTGTCACGCCGAGTCCAGGTTCCCTGTTATTGTGGCTCGCAGAGACCGTCATAATTGCTATTTTCTTTAGAGACACCGATAGCGTCAGAAGGGGAATTCGATTGTCAGCATTGCGCATATACTTGTTGGGGGTTGTCCCCCTCTATAACAAAGAAATAGGATAGAAAGGGAAAAATCAGAGACAACAAAGAACAAAGAGGCAAGATAGCAGGATTCTTCCTCGTGCGTCGTGTGCCCGGGAGCGGGCCGAAACATTCCTGGTCGACGTGTAGAATCCACGCAGACCGTCTGTATAACATCGACAGTCCCAGCGCCATGGATCTACTGAGTCCGTCTCGAGTTGGCTGATTCCTTAGTGTTCTTTGTTGTCATTACATGAGCATCCCTGTACCGTATATATTCTCTTCCATGTGCCTTGTTGCCCCAAGTACGTTGGCATAGCCAAGTCGAGGGGTTCTGAGCTAAATAGCGCGAAAGAGACCAAGAATCGGTATGCGCAGAGACGAATGTGGATAATCTCAGCCCGTGTTGTTTGTCATGGGAAATAGCGAGCGGTCACATCGTCGCTCTTGGGGGAGCGACTAAGTGATGATCTCCCGCCACCTTTACTCTGTCTAGTGGCGTCAGGGTGAGCCCCGTTGTTGTCACAAGACATATTCCGTCAGAAGCCTGTGGTTTCATGCCTCCTTTCTTTTTCTTCCCCTTCCTGGCATTTTCATGAGAGTAAAAGTGATGTCATAGCTCGACCATATTTCAGATCCAACGAGATAGTTGGGCATAATAACTAAGATACTTCACGATACCGCCAATGATCCGCCGGCGTAAGAGCGGCATGCGTCCGATGCAAGGGTGATGAAATGTCGAGCATTCTGTATGGTCTCGCAAAACAAATATACAGTTAACCCGCCATTAAAGCCGACCGCGGTAGTAACCTTGCCTTAGCAGTATTCGCTGAGCTTCTTTCGGAAATGAACATTGGCGGAGGGCTCCAGTATCCAAATCTGTCCATTGTATAAGTTGCCGGAATAAGGGCCCTTATCTGCCCGCAGTGATAGCCTGACACTAGTGCTGGTTGAGAGGGATAAGTTAGTTGCGTGGTTTCTATGGTTCATCTATATTACAGTCTTATTTGTTTGCGGGACCAACTGCGGCTGCAATGTTAGCAGAATTATTGGAGCCAGCGCTGGCAACATTGCTTGCATGGGCTAACAAGAACTTGCAACAGGTCAGTGTGTATTTGCAAGCACGAGTCCAGGTCTCGTCATTATTGTGAAAGCCCAGTTTGATACTCGCATCTCCGATTTTATCTCGTTTGATAGCATATGGAAGCTTCAAGCCCGGAGCGGTCATTCCGGCATGACCTCGGCGATTCGATGGCATCGGAGCTGGCGTGTTCTCCACAAAGTCCCCAAGCTGACGTAGGCACTCCAGGAAGGCCACCATTCCTGCATCAAACCGGCGATGAAGCCAAGGAAGGTTGAGTGGCAGGTCACCAGAGGAGAACAAGTCCAGGGTGGTAATCTTAGGCGGCGCCGACGGAGTCGCGCTCCCCCCACCGATGGTGGACTGTGCTGGTGATCCCCGTGGATATTCTAGTTTCTCAATTCTGGACATCGACCCCATTGGCCTGAGTTGGTACCCTTGAAATTCAAAGCCCAATTTATCCGCAATGGTGGCCAGCAATAAGGCTGTCTGACCCCAAGCTGCGTTAATCTCCGGCCAGTCTACGGATGGGTTTGTAAGGCGCCCAAGTCGCAAGCCGTTTATAGTTCCAAAGTACCCATCATGACCAATGCAGAAAGCATCGTTATAAACATTAGTCCTTTGAAGCCTTTCAAGCTGCCGAGAGTCATGGTCGTATCTCATGTTAAGAGCATCCCGCTCATTTTGGAAATCGGCCAATGTTAGAGAAAATGTGTTGCGGTCACGCCAAAACCTTTCCTCTTCGAGGTCTAATTGACGAGCCTCCTCTTCAAGGTCAGCTATCTCTTCATCCAAGGCTGCTTTCTCCTCTTCCAGTGCTACAAGCTCTGCGAACGCTGCCTCCTCTGCCTCTAACATTTCCTTCAGGGACTTTTCAGCCGCTTCAAGCTCCTCGGCCGTTGGTACAGATGAATTGAGATTCCGTAAGAATGAAATATAAGCATCTCGCTCCTTCGTGGCATCTACCAGTCGTTTCTGGAGTCCGTTCACAAGCATTTCCGTGCATTCAGTGCAGATTGGATGGTCAATGTCAGAGCGAGAGGAGATGATTTCAAAGAGGCGGCTCGTTCGCTCGACTTGGTCCGCGAATGATCCGTCGTCTATTTCACGATCAACATTTTGAGTACTGAGGGGTCGTTTGCCTTTCGGGGTACTGTCGCCATTAACACCAATTGCCGCATGCGGTGGTCCGACTTGAGACTCCGTAAGCATAACGAAGGACATGTTCCCACTGTCCCCTCGTCCTAGCCTAGGTGGATTGTTCTGATTACTGCCAGCTTGGCGCGGTGCAGGAATGGATCTTCGATAAACTGGAGACGCAACGTTCTTGGACACACGGTCGTACAGGTCTCGCCTTTCTTGAGGAAACGAATTTCTGGAGGAAGAAGCAGTGCCTTGCTCCGGTAGGGTTTTACCTGTAGAGCCTTAATAAATTAGTTACGCTGTATAAGGAATCCAAACTAAGCAAATCAAATGAGACCATACTGGTAAGCAGATCGAAGGCAGCTGGATTGAGCGACTCCAGAGAGCCATCCAGCTTCAACTGAGTTCGACATTTCTGACAGTACATGTTGGCAGTTGTTTGAAGATGCCCTTCCATTCATTATGGGGACAAGAAATATTATCAAGGCATGCGACGTCTGGTTGTTTGCTTGATAGAATTAGGAATGATGTGCGGCACGGGAATCCGTTCGCGGAGAGACGTCATGCGGCGATCCCGTGCCAACGGCGCGTGTTTTGGTGTCCGCCTGCGAAAAAAAGCCGAACCCTCGACCTTTTGGTCAATTTAATTCTGTAGGATGGGCTATCATACAATTAACTATCACGCTTAGCAGCATTGTCGCAAGCTTTGAATCTAAGTAGCTACTTCCTAACACCAAATTGCTTTCCAGTTACGCTGTTTACTAAGACAATTAATTCTTGCCGCATCTTACACTCCAGCTCCATGAGTCGGTAGGTAATACTATGACGCTGCCCGTCCGCATTGCAATGTTATCTTTCCAAATGACTAATTTTTTCTTTTGCAGTAGAGTAACGTGTCAATTATCCTTCCCATTCTTCCCTCTATAGCCACACAAAGGCCACAACTAAGCCTCTTCAAGCTCAAAACGTGCTTCTATAGGAACAGCATGACGATGGAGAGACCCCTCAAGAGACCTCGATTGTCCTTTGCTACCGGCGCAGATGATGAGCCAGGTGATATAGACCTACAAGAAGCTCGCGCGCAAAATGATCAACGACTCAAATCGATTTTCGAGGGTATTTTCGAAAAATACGGCAAAGACTTTACGGATGTGGGAGATGAAATCGATTTACAAACCGGAAAGATAGTGGTGGATAACGGACATATTCAAGCAATGCAAGAAGAGGACGATACTGGCGAAGAAGCCCCGTGGCTGTTTGACACGGAAAATTCCGCACTAGATGATGCAGCTACGGTGCACAATATCTCTCAATACTCGGAAACAGGGGTTGGTGGTGACCTTTTGGAAGAGGATAACACATATCTTCAACACCCACAAGTAGCAACGCAGCTTCAAGCCGGGTCAGGCTTCGGTGGGCCTTGGGAGAGCAGAGAAAGTGAGGCGTCGAGCGCCGAGTCCGATGTCGACGAAGATAGGTCTAGTGTGGATTCTTTGTTGGATACAGCACTAAGTGTCCAGAACGGCCCGGACGATCCCGTTCGGCAAAAAAACTTGATGGATACTGACGAGGCCGTCACAAAAAAAGCAAAACCTACGACTGAGACATCCACCCAATCTCAAATCCTGCAGAAACACAGCTCTATAGAAGCGGTGGATTCGGTGTGGCGCGTCCCTGAAATTAGCGGCAAATTTTCTACGCCTCCATTGAGCAGATCACGACCAACGGTTTATTTCAATGTCGTACGGTCCGCATCTCCACCCGGAGCAGGTTCTATCTGGGCACTGCCCGGGAAGTCCAGGCGTAACACCAGCATTACGCAAAAGAGATCTGCAAAGAAACACGAAAGCAGCCAACGCAGATGGAAGCCTCAATCTAGTCCGACTATGTGCGACTGGTCTTTCGCACAGACACCGGATGGAAACGAATCTGACGATCCCTTACAGGAAAACTATCAGCCGTCACCTACGCCGAAAGGGGGGCTAAAGATTAGAGGCAGAGTAGGACCAGATACTCCGAGTCGCAGGAAGGATCTAGTTGATGACCGCAAGGTGTCTCCTCTGCGAGGTGATCATGCCTCTCGGCTCCACCAGACTTCACTCAACTCCGCGGAAGATCAGCGCAACACTACGGAAGCAGCAAATCAACTAGAGGCCACCGTTAACAAAGTGGCTTTGGATACGCAGCTTGTAACCACGAGCGATACTAAAATTCATGATATCTCGCCTGAAGTTACACACGACCCAAAAATCACACCGACTGGGTATCAACCCAAACCCCAGGACTCCACTAGCCCCAGCAAGCGTACCAGAACGACTATTACACCAGATGAAGCGAGACTAATTGTGGTTTTGAAACAAGTGCAGGGGAAAAAATGGAAGGAAATTATAGACCGTTTACCGTGGAAGAAGCTGCCGCAACTTGTCCAATGGAATCACTTACACTGGAATGAGCGCCGGGCGAACCCACCTCCACTGTCCAAGCCTTGGTCGAGTACAGAGCGAGAGACTCTCCATGACCTCAAGGACGAACGCGGCCTTGCATGGCATGCAGTACGCGCAAGATTGCCGGGGCGATCTATCGCGGAGATAGAATTTGAGCTCCTGAGACTCTGGGTGGGTGATGATGTTTGGAACACCGAACAACAGGGACTGCAGCATCTTTCACCATGGATTAGTGATTAGACGGATCCGAGGTCCTCTGTTCTGAGCCACAGCACAGCCTCTCAACAGGAGCAGCGAGGATCCGGGCCACAAGATCCGTCAGGCTGCCCCCACGGCACCCTACTTAGGAAGTCACTCATAATCTAGTATAAAGGCGAATCAGTCGACTCTCATTTCCTGAGGTCTCGAACGTCGTGGTGCATTCCAACCTGCAGCTGAAACCCAGCAAGTGAAGCATGCTAGCATAAGATCGGGTATTACCGGCCACTGGAGGTCAGAAAGTTCCCCGAGTAGCGCCTTCAAAGAGACTGTTAAGTGTGCTTCAGGCCCCACAGCCGCTCGGTGATAAGTCCTATATCGCACATAATATAGTGTACAATAGACGAATCTTTATTGGTCATCCTTTGCGTTCAAAACGTCCTCCAGTTTTGTGTCTACTGCCCCGCCGACATCCCCGGCCCTAGCCAGAATCTTGAAAGATGTCTGGAGCCAGAATCAGATAGGACTGTGACAATTCTGTGGCCCGGACCAAGTTTCATGGCTGTCTTGACCGCTGCAAAGCCTAGAGCAGAAATCAGTAAGCGTAGGGAAAGGTGACCAAGAAACACCTACAATTAACAGCACTACTGCTTCCGATGAAGATGCCATCCTTTTCTACCAGCCACCTGGCCATTGCTAAAGCCTGGGCATCTGTCACTCTAACAGCATCATCAACCAGCTCCTTTCCTGCTTCAAAATTGGCTGTCACACGGTTGATTCCAATACCCTCAACAATAGTGTCAACTTGCCGCCGTCTTCTAGTACCTTCTTTCTCCTTTAAATCGAACATCACGCCATAGCGGACTCTGTTGTAAAGTCCACTGCCCTGGGGATCCGCAAGCACAACACTTAAATGAGGAATTCGCGGCT
Organism: Aspergillus nomiae NRRL 13137; assembly: GCF_001204775.2. Classification (NCBI taxonomy): domain Eukaryota; kingdom Fungi; phylum Ascomycota; class Eurotiomycetes; order Eurotiales; family Aspergillaceae; genus Aspergillus; species Aspergillus nomiae. Next base: position 49,167 of record NW_015378225.1, on the reverse strand, counting down.
TCAGGAAGAGCGCTACACCAGAAATTGTGCCTCCGGTCCCAGCTCCTGCAACAAATGCATCAAGTCTTCCGTTGCACTGAGCGTAGATCTCGGGGCCCGTGCCGTTGAAATGAGCCCTCCAGTTAGCTTCGTTCTCAAATTGATCTGCAAAGAAGCCTCTCCCCGCTTTGGGCCCGGGAAACTCTGGGGGATCGGGCATCAAAGGTTCTAGGTTTGACTTTGTAGTAGAAGTGGCTGTATGAACATTGGCGAGGGCGCGTGCTCGATTGACAAAGTTTTCCTTTTCCACAATTGGTGCAGGCGGAACACGATCCACAATTGCGCCGAGTTTGAGAAGCAGGTTTGATTTCTCAATGGCTTGATCAGATGGCATACAGCTATGTTATCATTAGTTCAAGATACAGCGGATTAGAGGTGAGAAGTATATAGGCAATATTACTCACATATGAGCCAGATAGCCCTTTGCACGGGCTAGAGTGGCCAACGATATGCCAGTTGAACCAGAAGTGCCTTCGTAAATTGTATCTCCAGAATGAGGTGTCAAGATATCTCGTTCCTCAGCCTGGACGGAGATTAGGACAATGTACAAACAACCGAATAACAGAACATACCAGTTCGATCATGCTCAGTGCGACACGGTCTTTGGAGCTTTGACCAGCTCCATTCAAAAACTAGCACTAAGTCAGCGAGCGTTCTATGTATGAAAAAGTATATGGAAAACATACTTCAGCCTTTCCCAGTATCTCACATCCCGTAGCTTCGGACAAGGACTTGATTCGGAATAAGGGAGTATTCCCTATGCAACCCTCAATCCCCTCCACAATCACAGGAGGCCCGGGCCTAGCTGCTAGAGTATCTACAGGAAGATCCTGTAGGTCACTTCTAGACTGGTCATGACGTCGAGCTCGATATTCTCGGAGGCGTTGTTCTAACTCCGGATATAGAAGATCCTTGAAACCTAGCGTCAAGAGGGCCCCAGCAATGAAGGCCGTGCCTATGTATACATGCGAACGGTCATTCATATTTGGAATTGCAACCCTTAAGTAAGACCAAACGAGGAAGAAAGTTGCGCAATCGAAGGTCGCGCGGGAGGAACGCCGGAGAAAACGCTCGGGCCACACCCGACGTTAAGCAGTTGCAGGTCGTTTCTCTCCGTCTTGCTCTCGCAACGCAACTTGCGACTCCGGTAAGTTCCCCTCCACTGCTGTCAATTCATCTGCCCATGGACTCCCCAGTCCTCAGTCAGCTGTTCCGGCAGCTGTTCAGGCATCCTGCCTGTCAGTCACTTCGGTCCTCATCTGCCCTCGCAGGCCGCAGGCCGCAGTACATTCGATTATCCACACCACGTCAACAATGCCGTCCTTTTCTCACGCGACGTTCGGCAGCCAAGCGGAAGAATGTCGACGATGGCATGAATTGGAACAAACGGGGCGACTACCCGAAAGATATTGAAGAGGAGTTGAAGGAATTCCCGCTTGTTACAGCCAAAGACCTGCGTCATCGGCGGGAGCGGCCGCGACAGGTGAAGATGTTGACTAGAGAATTCATTGACGGTATGTTCTCACCAGTGCACCGCTAATGCTGAGTACTGTTACTCATGATCTTTCTAACATCACCCTAGACAGTCTATATAATCCCCACTATGGTTACTTCTCAAAGCATGCGACCATTTTCAGTCCCGGGGAACCATTCGATTTCAACAACATTGAGGACGGGCCAGCGTTCCATCGGATGTTAGGGGACCGGTATATAGAATTTGAGGACCGCTTGGATGAGACACAACCGGATATAGCTCGTCAGCTGTGGCATACACCCACGGAACTTTTCCGCCCCTATTACGGAGAGACGATCGCCCGGTACCTGGTATCGAACTACAAACTGACGCTCTACCCCTACCACGATCTAATAATATACGAGATGGGCGCCGGAAACGGAACCATGATGATCAACATATTGGATTTCATCCGCGACACAGATTACGAAGTCTACCAGCGCACCAAGTTCAAGATCATCGAGATTTCGTCCAACCTTGCGGGACTCCAAATGAAGAACCTGATGGATTCGATCAACGCCGCTGGCCATCTGGATCATGTTGAGATCATTAACAAGTCCATCTTCGACTGGGATACATACGTGCACTCCCCATGCTTCTTCCTTGCCCTTGAGGTCATCGACAACTTCTCCCACGACGCGATCCGCTACGACACCGCGACGGAACTCCCCCAGCAGGGCGGAGTGCTCATTGACGCGGACGGCGAATTCCACGAATACTATAATGCGCAGTTGGACCCCGTGGCCTCACGGTTCCTCCGTGTGAGACAAGCCGCTGCACGCCGCGAATTCCCTAGTCCGTTGGGCCCCAGGCTCACTCGCGGTCTGCGCAAGTCCGTGCCCTTCCAGCGCCCTTTCACTCTCCCAGAGTATATCCCCACCCGACTCATGCAGTTCTTCGACATCCTGGACACTTATTTCCCGGGACACCGGCTCGTCGCCAGTGATTTCAGTAGTCTTCCGGATGCCGTTCCGGGTATCAATGCGCCCGTCGTGCAGACCCGGTACAAGCGCCGGACTGTGCCGGTGTCTACTCCATTCGTAAGTCTTTCTTACCGTTCTATTGTATAAATGTATTGTGAAGAATCAATTACTAATGAAATTTTGCGCAACAGGTACATCAGGGATACTTTGATATCTTCTTCCCTACGGACTTCAACGTTGTCGAGGACCTTTACCGGGCCACTACCGGGAAGTTAACCCAGGTTATGAGCCACGAAGACTTTGTACGCCGCTGGGCATATATCGAAGACACTGAGACGAGAAGCGGTGAGAACCCGCTGTTGACCTGGTACAAGAACGCCAGCATGTTGATGACGGTATAATGCATTGACACTGTATATGTGTTCGAAACGAATGGAAGCATATAAGTAGAAAGCAAAGAGAAACATATTCCCCGGTCTCATATATTGCCATTGTATCCATGATCATATATACAGTAAACACGGCCCAATCACCCAGAATTCCATTAATCGATATAAAGGGCCCTATTCTCAACAAAATTGTCCCAAATCACAGCTTAGCTTGGCCATCTTGGGCACTATTTCCCTGCCATGCGAATCCAATCTTCTTCCCGATGCCAGGCTCAACAATAAGGTTCACCACCGTGACCGTATCATTTGAGAATCCCTCGCGCGTAGCAGCTTCAAGTTCTTCCTCGGTACGGACGAAGTACCCCTTTCCACCGCACATGGTGGCCAGCATTTCGTACCGCGTTTCGTACAACAGACTAGTGGAGCGTAGTCCCTTCTTTCCGTCGTCTGATTTCGTGTCGTTGGCTGCGGTCTGATCCTGCAGGGTCCTCCAGGCATCCTCTGTCGTGGTGTCTCCGTGGTAGATTCCAGAGTTGTTGACTACGTATATCAACGCTGGAATTCTGTAGCGTGCCAATGTCTCGATTTCCATGGCGCTGAAGCCGAACGCACTGTCGCCTTCCAGAGCTACGATCTTCTTGGGCCTGGTGGTGCCCGATGGCGCGTTGTATGCTTCATGGGCTGCGACAATGTATCCCATGCCAACGCCCATGGTGGCATATGTACCGGCATCAAGGCGTTGACGGGGATGGTTGAGAGGGAACATCGAACGAGATATGTCCATAGTGTTGGCACCTTCTGAGACGTATACGATGTTCCCTCTTCGAAGGGGGTCAACGAGTTCAGCGTAGACTTGATAATATGATAGGCGCGTTGATACGTCAACGGGGTGTTCTGGGGGGTGGGTCGAAGCGCCGCTTTCTGGGCTTTTGCTTCGTTCTTCTTTGCTGACTCGGCCAGGAGTGATGGGAACTGGCCTTCGGCGGGAGAAGGAGCGTACCGCCAACTTGACAGTGATGATACCAACTGGTCCACAACTAGTTCGATGTCTCCAACGATACCTAGCTCTGCTGTGCCGGCATTGCGTCCGATCTCTTCCGCACAGATATCCACTTGGATGATCTTTGCTTTGGGGGACCATTTGGGCGCTTCACCGAAGTGCAAGATCCAGTTTAAGCGTGCGCCGAGGACCAGGACTACGTCTGCCTGTTTCAAGGCAGTGCTGCGTGCACTGGATGCATTCAGTGGATGGGAGTCTGGCACGACACCCTTTCCCATTGGCGTGGGCAAGAAGGGGATCTGCGTTTGCTCGACTAAGCGTCCGATTCCGGACTCTGCTCTGGCATATGCGGCGCCTTTGCCAATGATTACGAGCGGCGAGCGTGCCGTCTTCAGCAGTTGGGTAGCCTTGAGGATCAATGCTGGGTCGCCGCTCGCCTTCGGCGGCGACGGGACCAGCAAGCGTTCTGGCTCTGGCAGACGAAACCCTGGGGCTGATTTGCCTTGGATGATGTCGGCAGGTAAGTCGACAAAGGTCGGCCCGGGACGACCATACCAGCAAGTCCTATAGGCGTTTTTCACAGCACCCGGGATGAAATCAATCGACGACGCTCGCACAGCGAACTTAGTATGAGGTGTCAGGAACGAGATGGCATCCATCTCTTGGAAGGCTCCCTTAGTGACAGCGGTCGTTTCGGCCGACCCGGCGAGAACAAGGAGTGGGAAGTTATTCGCGGAGGCATTGCCAATCTATCGAGGTACCGACGGTCAGTACGAGCCGGACAGTGCTTCAGATGCGGAGATGAACTTGCCCCCGATAATGCGTGGAGAACACCGGGCCCTCCTACGACGAGACAGACACCTGGCCGTCCCGTCATATACCCATAGACGCTGGCTGCATAGCTGCATGCCTGCTCGTTGCGGAACGCTACAAAGCGAATGCCCAGGTTGATAGCTTCCTCGGCGATCTCCACCACGGGGATTCCTACAATGCCGAAGATAACATCAACGCCCACATCGCGCAGCGTCCGAGCGATCAGCTGAGCACCTGTTGCCACGGCCATAGTCGTTATTTCTTCGATTCGACTAGTTTTGAAAAGATATCATAGACTGAAATTCGTCGACATGGATGAAAGTTGGCTTGCTCCACACTGGCGGGAAGCGGAGAGCGGCGAGAAATGCGGAGGAGCTTCAAAGACAAGCTTCCGAGGCACAGATCATGGCTGCCTGACTCTCGGCAAATATCATCAGCCCTACTAACCTACTGAGAAGCTGTGTGTAGAACTCCACCCTTCGGTACATCTTGAATATTTCATATCTATCCCAAGGAACACAGAGTCATCTATCTCAGAACCTTTCCTAAGGTCTTTCCCACTGTTTTACAAAGATCTAAAACCCGAAAGCGCTGCATTTTGACCCATATATGGAGAACCATGGTATCCAACATATCAACAGTGACATAAACCGTATAGACACCGCATTCTAGGTTCAGCCTAGAAAGAAAGGAACACGCAACTCAAAGAAAACGAAATGGCATCATTTAAAATTCAAATTCCTTTCGGAAGACATTCACATCCATGCCAGCCACGACCATGTCGGCCAAATCCCGACGTCCCATTTGGCTGAACACACGCCGCAGGGTGTCATACAAGTTAGTGCTCTGGTTCTGGCTGATATGAATCATCCGTTCAAGCTGTTCATCGTCGACACCACCATCACCGCCGATAATCTCACGGGCGCGTTCACGGCCTTCCTGCTCGACAACACGGTGCATGGACAGCGCACCCAACAGATGCTGAGCAGCTTCTGGGTAGCAACCGATATTGATGCATGACACGCCCAGATTATATCTCGCGCGGACAAAGTTGGCATTAATGTTCAGGGCTTGCTCGTAAGCTTCGATAGCCTCCTCAGAACGACCCGAGTTGGCAAGAGTGGCTCCGAGACGGTTCCACAGCAGATGAAGCTGTTCCTGTTGGTTTACAGTTCCCGACTCGGTGGAGGCCAGGGCGGCAGAGAAACAATCCACAGCCTTTTCGTACTCCTCGGCACAGTAGAAAAGAACACCTAAGCCGACCTGCACATCTGGGTCCATTTGTTCACCCGAAGGCGACAATTGAGCTGCCTGGATAAAGAAGTCGGTGACTCGGTCGTGAAGGATCTGGCGATCTGTGAATCCTAGGTCTGCATCCGATGAAAGATCCTTGGGATTAATGATCTGCGGATACTTCACAGAAAGCCAGCGTTCCAGTGTGCGATAAGCCGTGGAGTCGTAGCCTTCATTTGTGTAGGACACGGCGAGCCCCATAAGCGCATCCAGATTATTCGGGTCCACCTTCAGAGCCTGTTCCAGGGCACGGATGGCAGGGAGTTCCTTTTCGTTCTGAGCTTGAGCAGATCCCAGCATGGTCCAGGCTTGCACATGTTGAGGATCCTTCTGTACCGCAGCTTCGAAAGCCAATGCAGCCAAGGAGAGGTTACCTCCCTCGCGCATGATCTTCACACCTTCTTCAAATGGATTGTTGACATTCTTGAACATGTTTTCTTCTTCAAACATGTAATCACCCAGCTGAGGGTCTCGGAAACGAGTGTTGAGAGAGTCAAAGTTATCCCACTCTCCCATATCTCCCATGTGTAAGCTATCAGTAACATTAAATTCGGTATCTTCTTCTGCCAGTTTCCTGCTTGCTGTCGTCTCAGCTTGAACTTTTTGCCATATGTTTTCAAAAGCATCGTAGTCTGCTTCTTTACTAGTGCTGGAGGTGAAGACTGACCTGTCAAGATCGTTCAGTTCCGCCTCAATAGCATCATTAGCCTCATCATCCAGCTTCTGAGTATCCGCGGTCTCCATCTCAGCAAACTGCGCCTCCCAGTTCTCGTCGTCCAATTCGACCATTCGTCCCTTGCCCTTATCTTGCGTGGTGGCCTCCATCGGTTGCTGCTGCATCGCCATAGGGTTATAAGCCGAATGCATCATACCCATGCCACCCATTCCCATATAGCCCATACCCATAGGACGCTGGAAACCCGACATCATCGACGGACCAGAAGTAACCGGATTGGCAGTCTGAGGCACGCCAGTTCTACTCTGTTGTTGGAACCGGGCAAACTCCGCCGGTGAGAATCCCGAGCCATTATTCATCATGGGTCCCTGAGGGCCGGCAAAGGCAGCTCCATGCGAGCCTGCTCACCAGGGTCAAACTCGGCCGCCCAACCCGGAGAGCCAGTCCGAGGTGGCGTGGTCTGGAATTGGTCTAACTCGCGTCTCAAGTGTTCCATCGCAAAAGGCTGTGGCGCGGCCCCGGGGATTTGGCCAGGTTGTTGAGCAAACTCGTCCATCATCTGCGTCATTGTCGGGCTACAGTTAGAATGGGCGGGGGGTTAATGAGACGGTGTAGCGTTCAGCTCGTTCATACCTGATCTTGTCCACCCATCATTCCCATCGACCGCATGCCCTCTTGCATGCCCCCTGGGCCCCTCCCAACGAGCCGATCCCGCTGGAGGGACTTGTCATCTTGTACGTGCTTTGTAAACTGTGTCAACGGGTTTCCCGCTGTAGAACACTCAGCGCCACCGAGGAATGACATCTTCAAAGCAGTCTATTGTAACCGTATTTCAATATGACATAAATAGTGGCTAGTTGTCGGATAGATCGTCTATCATTGAATGATGTCCGGGGAAGTTAAACGGAAAATGAGGAGTTATCTCCACGATTCAACCGTCTCTGATAGTCCCAAGCGTGGGGTTTCGGAGCCGTCCTAAAACCGATCGGAAAGACTGGCGAATGCCGAGGCACCCCGGTAGTCACGTGTGGCCGCGGAGGTTCATGAAGATTAATAATATTTGCCAATTCTAGACCTGACCGCTTCATACTACTGAATGGTACGTATCTCACGCTGAAATGCAAAAGATTTGGTATAAGTCTATGTAAATATTGTACAAAGTACAGCCCAGGGTCTCCGCTGCGTATATGATACATAAATCAACCACAGTCCGTCACTATCTGTGAAATCCCTCCCTGCGACAAAACGTCGGGAGTAGTTACGCCAGATCTTGTTAAATCACTCGGCGTTGTTTTCCAGACGATCCGCTCTTCTATTTGATTGACTGTAGTCAAGTCGTAATTTCCTGCCATATGGTGCCTTCCTGCTGAGAATCTCAAATGCTGCCCGTGCACTCTCGACGTTGATGAACTCAGCGTGAACAAAGCCTCTGAAAATGCCAGTTCGACGGTCCACAGATACCCGAACGTCAATCACATTGACAATATCCCTGAAGAGTTCATTGATATCCCGATCAGTCATCTCGAAGGGCATGTTGCCGATATATATCGTTCTAGAGACAGGCCTCAGGTTCCGATGCTGGTCGATATTGTTTTGCGCAAATGCCACAACGACTCGGCGACCCTCGTATACCCGCATGTGCATCGCATCAATTGCACGTCTCGCCGAATCTATGGCGTCGAACTGCACATAACCGAATCTAATACCCAGAGTTAGGAAAAGCCATAATTATTTTCCACATGTGCCGAGGGAAACCCGCACTCACCCTTTACTAATTCCCCTATTATCAAAAGTGATATACACACTCTCCACAATTCCGTATTTCTCCATCTGCTTCCGCAAATCATCCGCCGTCACATCGTAGAAAAGATTGCCGACAAAGACTGTCTCCTTGGGATCGGGTTCCTTGTTCAAAAGCCGGACACGCTTCGCGCGTTTAGATTCTTCTTCGGTAGATTGTGGTTGTGCCTCAATCTCTTTTGAAATATGGTCTGCAGTCTCGTTCGCAGGAGTAGAGGTACCTTCCATGTACCCGACAGCGGCTTGTATTAATTGTTCCTCGTTATCATTTGTGGCTGCTGCATCCTGGCTCGTAAGATTAGGTTGCCTTGGTACATGTTTGCTGTTCCATCTGCTCTGCAGCAGAAATTGTGATGTCTGGCGAGGGATAGTAATTCGAGACGGGCTAGATGAAGTAGCCCATGTGGACCGTGGTGTCGAAGAGAGGAGCCGAGAAGCAGCGCGCCGGAAGCAGTGCCTAAGAAAAGTATAGGTTAACGACACATATTTCGCCTTGCTTTTTTCGTAACTCACATCTTTAGATAACAGACAGCCAGTAAGCCACAAAAATAAATTTGAGATGAGAATTGCACATATGCCCATTCGAAGGTTTTCCGCGCAAAAACCTCCGGCTTATCGAGACCGATAGTGTCACGTGATTTACGCTATCGATTGCCTGATTTGAAGCATACTCCGTAAAGTCTCTAGCAAGTTTTAGAAGATAATTTGCAGCTGTGCAATAGGGAGCGTGTCCTCTCGTACAGGTCTCACATTTCGTGAGGCTCTATATCCTTGTATCTAGAGTGGAATGAGCATAAAAGGAGCTACATAATTCATAACGAATATATACACTGGCGCCGGTGTCCCCTCATTATCTATACCAGAAACATTGACATAGAGACATGGAACATCGCGAATTGAAATGGCAACTGATAAAACAACCAGCGTTATATTTTACAATCCAGTACTAACCAAGACTTCATGGCCACATTAACGTAATTTCCCCATTCTCAAAAAGAAGACAGGTGAACTCTGAGACAGTATTTCACAGGCTGGCTTAACGTGTGCCCGCATTGTTCGTCGGCGAATTATTGTTCTCGTAAACATTGCCATCAGGGTAAAAGACGTTGGAAAAAGAAGGCAACGAGCGCATTTTGTCTGCAGCACTGCCCTGCACCGATGCTAAACCAGCTGAGGCTAACGCATTCTGGGATTGCGGTTGGGGTTGCTGCTGTTGCTGTGGATCCATTGTTGGCCACCACTGGTTCGAGGCATCAAGCGCTGCATTCTGAATATAATTATCCCAGGTGTCCTAGAAATTGGTCAGTCAGGCTTCGAAGTCTTGCATTGAATAAGGTATCTATACCCAATCCAGAGGGAGCTGCATATCTGGCATTTGCCCAAACATAGCACTTAGAGGCGAAGGAGCTCCTGGCATATCTGCCATCGCTCCAAATCCTCCCTGTGACGGGAGTGGTGTCTCGCCCATTTTAATGGCGCCATCGCCAAAGGCGGGAGGAGTTGGGTTCATGGGGCTCATTCCACTACTGAGAAGACCCAACGTCATGGCAGCACTTTGCTTCTCATCCTGAGGCTCGAAGCTAGAAGCGGCGGTATTGCTGTCCGAGTAGCCCAAGTTCAGTCGGGCAAGCATCACCCCAATAGCTCCCGACGCTTTCCACGCCTCCAGGGCATCGTCACGAAGTTCGTCCCAGATCTCTTTAGAGCGTTGTACTGCCGCTATCATTTCCTCGCGCCGCTCCCTTCCCCAGGCGTAGGTATCGCCGGAGGCGCGGCCCCCTGATTGGAATTGGTGTCCGTGGTAGAGGTCGAGAGAGACGATGGTCGCAGCAAGTAGAAAATCTGTAGATACGAGTGCGGTAAGTCTGTCATGTTTGTTCGGGATGCGCGCCACGGTTTCAGCGTGCAGCATTGATTGGAATCGAAGCAATTCCATGGCAGAATCAATACAGGTTCTCCGCGAGTATGTAAATCGAGGATTTTCACGCGCTCGAATGAGGTATCGTCGATGGAGAACACACTGCGCTTTGTGATACACACTCATTATCTAGAAACGGTCAGTAACCCACACTGCAGCTATTCGTCTGAGGTCAACCTACAGCACATCGTGCCATAACTATTTTCGGGGGCTCCAACTGAGACTCTTCGACAGGGCGAACAATAAGATGTTCAGGGATCAAGTCCCTCGCTCGGCGAAGTTCGGCGTCAATCTCCATAACTTGGTCGTAAGATGGACTTTGTATGGAAGAGGTATGCTCAATAACACGACCAAAGGCATATGTTAAGCGACCTTTGGCTATCAAGCATGCGACTGGTGTAGGTTCATTTGGTGGCCGTGAAGGAGGAAGCTCTTTGCAGTTCTCATCAAAGTCATCGTCGTACAAATTCCGTGGAAATTCCGTATCACTATCGGCGGAGCGAATCATGCTGGGTAGGCCCACTTGGAATGAGAACATAAGATCGTACTGCCGCACGATTGTCCATACTCGCCGACGCATTTCACCTTGGAAAGGTGTGATATTGGGAAACATCTTTGAGTCGCGATGGTAACCCATCCTCATAGCCAACCTAGCAATCACGCCTACAAGCACCCAAACGGACACATCGGCATCTTTTGTTTGAATCCAATCTCCATGCAGATGGAATATCAAGGACTCAATCAAACACGGGTAAGGTTTAGTATAATCAGCCAGCGTTAAACACTGCGCCATCAAGTTCCGGAAGGTGCCTGCCATGTCTAGAGTCTTCCCTCGGAACTCCGGTGGTTCATCTCCCTCTCGATGATACGATAGCATGGCAAGTCGCATAATCGCACACAGCATACCAATCCAGACTACACAGGTTTGTGACGGGTCTTCCCAGTGTTTGTTATACTAATGAACAGTTAGTATCAAACATGAACACATATTAAGAGAGAAGTGTTGCTTACTTGGGCCTGAAATGTAGGTCCATGTAGAATATCTAGAAATCTTTCGTGAGAATCATCCCATGGAGATGGAGAGCAAATAAATAGTGAACTCACTGGTTGAGGGGTCATAGCTGTTAAAATACCGGGCGACTAAGATGTCTGTTGTATATTTGGAGGGAAGCGAAGACATGATCTCTGCACGACTAGTTGTTTTCATAGCACCGAAGAGCAATGTGGACCCTGGCACGTCAGTCGGAAGCTTTGTTGCTTTTAGCTTCTCCGCCTGCTCCTCATACTGTTTCTTGTGCGTAGAAAAGTAATTACGCACTTCGGCAATCTACAGTTAACGTTAACACGCAGAACCTAAGTTGATCCTGATGAGAGTAACTTACATCGTTGAGGACAGACGCCCAATGCGCTTCACTAAAATAATATGATTTATTATTGTCGACCTTCATTATCCCAAATGATTTTGTTACTTGTTCTGTATCGCTCTCCTCGGGGCCACCCGAGGCGTCTTCATCCAGATCTAAATCAGTTGTATGTTGGGCAGAACTAATACTGCTGCTGTTGCCAGAGAGTGCTGCCATAGCCGCAGCTGGGCCTGCGGCCTGTGAACCATTGGTCATCAACGACAAAACCAAGCTTTCCAGCCGGTCTATCCTATTTTGCATATCGTCCGGGGAGCTAGGCGATACTCGCTGCGGGGCGTTCTTCTTACGTGCGCTTGCTTGGGCGTAGGTACATGAGGAAGCATCTCCTCGTTTCACGCAGTTCTCACATGGGTGTGCACGGTTACATTTGAGCCTTGGTCGGACTGTCAGAAGATACTCGAAAAGATATCAGAGAGCGGGTACGAATCTTACTTCCTATGTCGGCAGGGGCCACAGGAAAGTGGCACCCGATTTCTCTTTCGGATTACCCTGTACTGTCCTTCAGGCGAAAATGCGCTAGCGTTTGACGAGGTCGTGGATGGCGGGGTTGGAGACATATTGGTGAGCGTTTTCTCAATAAACAAATGCGACGATAAACTTGGGTCGAAATTGATTGCTTCGAATACACACTGTCCCTAAGCGGACTGGCGCAAGACCACAATGTAATAGAGCGAGCTGCGAGCAACGCTTGGAGTCCCTATTGTTTTGGACTCCCTCCAGCGCAGAGTGTCGCTGAACTACCCAATGACAATCGTACTGCTATAATCCTCCAGTTGAGAGCTCACCCCCAGTATCCCTCTTAAGTATGATGTAGCGCCAGAGAAGACTGACGTACGTCCAACGGTCAATTAGGTATCGCTAGGATTCCAACGCAATGGAATCAAACGGTTGTGGTAGGGAATCGAGGTGCACGACGCTTTGCTGATGCCTTCAGCCACGTTTCAGTGGTCGAGTCCTTAGCAACCCAGATCGAAAAGCGAATCAAGCGGGAGGCGATTCTGGAGGGAACTCGTCGCGGTTTTACCCAGCAAAGAGCCCACAGGCGTAAATTGCGCAAGATTTTTCGATTTTAAATATTGGTACAGATGGGAGTTTCTGTGCTCCAATTTGAGATTCGCACAAATCGCAAGCACAACTCGAGAAGGAATGGGTGAGAACGGTCGAGAAGAGGGGCCAATTTATAGGCGACTAGTCAATCTGCCGCGAAGCTTGTTGGACCAAAGACGTCGGGCGGGCAGGCGATACTTATCAGGATCCTTCGGAGTCAGTGGGAAAGTCGCAAGAGAGTCTGCACAAGATACCTTGGGTGCCTGGCAAAGGCCTTCGAATGTTAAAGAGAAGAAGCGGAAGACATACTAACACGAACACTCCCTTCCCGTCGATACCTTAAGCTTTTGCTTAGTGAGAATCATATGAAAGTATATGTATGGTAAGTTGCAGGCAAGAGTTATCTCCGTTATCACCCTGTCACGGGTTGGGTCTGCTCACTCTTCTGGAATGATGAGCAATGATTGGACGAGGTCTTTATGTAATACATGTGGGGCGGATACTGGCCGAAAAGGGAAAACAAAGACAGGCCGTCTAAGGAACATCCCCAGCTCCATTTCTATCATTTTCTGCTTTTACAGAGTATTTACCTTTGCTTTGTATATATTCCGCCTCTGTAACTAAGTACGAAGATATCTTGAAAATCGTGTAGGGCATTGTACTGCATCTGTCTGATACGAAGTTCAAATCGTAAACCATGTTTGCCAGAATCTAGACTCACGAAGTTGGCTGATCTGCGGCGGGCAAAGAACGATCTTATTTGCCAGTGAATATTTGAATGTGGCTGAGACGGATGAGCTTTGAGTCATTGTGGACGTTAGTTTAAGTTTAGTTCCTTCAAAAATTCACTCCAAAGTTCTTTTCCATGGAAGGCTGGCTCAGTTGGGTACAGCTGTCAAGTGGAGCCACGGGTTCAACGGAGAACTGTATGTATTTATGTCCGTACAGCTTCATACCGATATAAATACAGCCAATTTCCAAGCCCTATGTAAAAGAACTTAATACCTCACAGAAGCGACAAGCAATTATTATAGTTCAAAATTGCCTTCCTTCTATAATATTGAACAGCTGCGATAACCTCCTACTTGACTACAATGAAACTTAAATATAGCAAAGACACAAACACCCTTTATAAGAGAAAACAAAGCGTCATTTGCCCAGAGAGGTACCGCTGGAAAATACCCGACCCTTCCTGGTGATGTACAGCTCCTTTTGGCGCTTCTGAATGGATTAACAGCAGTAGGTAGCCGTTTGTTCCACTCCCAAACGACCACCCAGCAATCATTCCCAAGTACTACTCTGTAAGTATGCCTTACTGCCCCCTCCTAGAGGTTACTCCCTTCTCATTGGAACGCCACCTGCATCCACGAATGGGCGGCCATAATACTACCTAGTAGTACCACCCATGTAAAGCGGGAACAGCCTTCTCAGTGAATGGATAACCTGTTGTCACATTATGGACAAGGCGCCTTGAGGGTGGGGCATAAGACGTACTAAATCCCCCCCAAGAGCACTCATCCATCAACTTTAATCCCTAATTTTACTTGCTCCAACCGCTAGCAGCTACCGTATTTTCCTTTTTTACTTGGATGGCTCCCGTCCGTTTCTGAGCGCCTCCCCTTATCGACGTCAAGTGATAATGTCTTCACAAAGAGGTGATACGCAACGGGGGCGGGGCCGAGGGGGCGACCGTAATAGAGGACAAGGCGACAGAGGTGCCAGTCGTGGCGGTCGCGGAGGTGGTCGTGGATCCACCACGGAGTTGCCCATCCGTCAGGGTCCGCCAGGGGGAGATTTCAGAGGTCGTGGTCGTGGAGGAGACCGAGGACGTGGAGGAGATCGGGGACGCGGAGATCGAGGACGCGGGAGAGGTGATAGAGGACGAGGTTCGTTTAGAGGAGGTCGTGACCAAGGCCCCAGGATATATACGTCAGTTCCTGCCCAAGAATTCATCCTCATCGCTTTAGCATAAATGCATACTAACGGTGGATCTTCTTTGTAGAAGTCCAGGAGGGCAGGTTCCTCCCCCAAGTCCCCAGGTTCTGAAGACTGAGGATACCTTGGCCGCAGCACTAGCAGTGAAGAAAACCAAGCCAACCGAGTACCCCCAGAGACCCGGTTATGGTACTCGAGGCCAGCCAGTAACGCTGTATGCCAATTATCTTGACTTGAAGTCGGCTGGCGCGCAACTGTTGCGCTACCATGTTGAGATCTCGCCCGATTCAGCGACCAAGAGGGCCCCGGCGGGCAAGAAAGCCCGGCAGATCATTAAACTCCTGATTGAGCAGAATTTCTCCGAGTCGAGTAAGAATATTGTTACAGATTACAAGTCTACTTTGATCGCCAACCTCAAGATACTCGATAATGAGGAGATACATCAGTACGATGTTCGTTATCGCAGCGAGTACGATGACGAGTATCCCGAGAATGCAATGGTCTACCGAGTTACGTGCCAGTTTACAGGAACACTCAGCCCTGCTGAACTTCTAGCTTACTTAACATCGACGAATCCCGATGACCAGTTTGGTTCTAAGGCGGAAGTGCTTCAAGCAATGAACATCATCCTTGGAAACCACCCGAAAATACAGGATTGGATTGCTTCCGTTGGCGCAAACAAGCATTATGCCATTCGTGGGGACTTATGCGAGAAATGGGAACTCGGTGCTGGGCTTGAAGCTCTTCGGGGATTTTTCATCAGTGTCCGTGCAGCTACTGCTCGCCTTTTGCTTAACATCCAAGTCAAGTACATCGCCTGTTACCAGGAAGGACCGCTGAGCTATGTGATAAAAGAGTATCAACGTGTACACCGTGACGTCAGCAACCTCAGGCGATTTTTAGTGAAGCTGAGAGTCAGAGTGACACATATTCAAAGGAAAAACAAACGGGGAGAGATCGTTCCAAGAATTAAAACGATCGCTGGTCTGGCGACTATCAAAGATGGTGCGTCGCAGGCAAACCCCCCGAAAGTACCCAGATACGGTGCGGGACCCAAGGAAGTAGAATTCTTCCTAGAAGCCCCTGGCCAACAGCCATCCCAGAGCGCATCTGGCGGTGCCAAAGGCAAGAAGGGCAAGAAACCAGCGAAGGCAGGCCCTGCACAGGCCGGCGGATACATCAGTGTGGCCGATTTCTTTCATCAGCGTAGGTGCTCCTTGCCGATGTACCAAGAGTATAGGACTGACAGGCTACAGATTACGGTACGAATGCAGATCCTAACTTGCCTGTGATCAATGTCGGAACAACGGAGAATCCAAGCTACTTACCCGTCGAAGTCTGTGAGGTTGAGCCAGGTCAGCCTGCAAAAGCAAAGCTCTCTCCAAACCAGACCAGAAACATGCTGAACTTTGCCGTCCGCGCCCCCCCGCAGAACGCTGCATCTATCGTCACGACAGGTACTCGATTGCTTGGCCTCTCTCCACAAAGTCCTACCCTTGTAAGTGCTTCGAGTGATACTTAGCCTACCGCCTGTGCGGCCACCAATTGACCTGAGTAGGCGAACTTTGGCATACAGCCAGGCTGTAACCTCATTACTGTCCCAGGTCGGGTGCTACCAGTACCGAATGTATACTACAAAGATGCTTCAAGGCAGTCGCAGAAATCAGTGACGGTGAAGCCGCAGTTTGGCAGCTGGAATATGAGATCGATCAGGTTTTCGACATCGACCAATCTCCCAGTCTGGACTTGGCTCGTGATAAACACCAATGGGCCCAGACCAGCCTTCGCTCGCCCGGAAGACTTCACCAATGCCCTGAGAGGATTCACAGACAAACTGAACGAGATGGGCGTTGCAGCACAGCGAGCCTTCCAGGGTGAAACCATAACTGTTAACAAAGACAATTATGAGGCCGAAATCACGGCAGCAGTTGAGCGACTCGTGAAAATGAAACCCTCCTTGATCCTCTCGGTCCTGCCGTTCAGCGATGCGGATTTGTACAACTGTATCAAAAGAGTATGCGACTTGACACACGGCGTGCGGAACATCAACGTCCTGGCTGAAAAATTCCGAGACGCAAACCCCCAATACTTCGCAAACGTCGGACTAAAGGTCAACCTGAAATTAGGCGGTGCCAACCAAGTCCTGGATTCAAAAGAACTTGGCCTCATCGGACAAGGCAAAACAATGCTCGTCGGCATGGACGTCACCCACCCATCCCCCGGATCATCCGCGGACGCCCCCAGCGTCGCAGGCATGGTCGCCTCCGTCGACGCAACACTGAGCCAATGGCCCGCAGAAATCAGAGTACAGAAGTCGCGTGAGGAAATGATCCAAGACCTAGGCGACATGCTGAAAGCCCACCTCGGGCGCTGGGCCCGCTCACACAAGAACGCCTACCCAGAGAACATCATCGTGTACAGAGACGGCGTATCAGAAGGCCAGTACGAACTAGTCGTCCAAAAGGAGCTCCCGCTTCTCAAGAACGCCTGCAAAGAGACTTACCCAGCCAGCGCAACAAAGCAAGGCCTCCCGCACATCTCCATCTCCATCGTCGGCAAACGCCACAACACCCGCTTCTATCCAACCCAGGAAGGAGACGCAGACCGCTCGGGCAACCCCAGTAACGGCACCATCGTCGATCGCGGCGTCACCGAGGCCCGCAATTGGGACTTCTATCTCCAGGCTCACACGGCGCTGAAGGGCACCGCTCGTCCCGCCCACTACTTCACTGTCTGGGACGAGATCTTCTGTCGACAGCGACCTAGTCCCCCGTATCAGAACTCCGCGGATATCCTAGAGGCTCTAACGCACCATATGTGCTATCTCTTCGGTAGAGCTACCAAGGCTGTTAGCATCTGTCCACCGGCGTACTATGCGGATCTGGTCTGTACTCGGGCGCGTTGCTACCTCAGTAGTACTTTCGAACCTTCTGCGGCTGGAAGCGTGGCCACGGGTAGTGGGCCGGGCCTTAAAGTCGGAAACGCAGATGTGCGAATCCATCCTAATGTCCAGGACACCATGTTCTACATATAATTCGGTGCGGTTGGATAAACTGCAAAATAATGACCATCTACTATCGTAAGATGTTGGGACGATTAGACCGCATTGGAAGCGATGTTAAAACCACATGATCTGGATATCTTTGTTTCGGGCTTACATCCATATGACATGTTATTCTTTCGTTGAATATATGAGCATGTAATCAGATTGATAGCGTTAACATCTCATTATCGAATCTATTCTTTATGAATCGTACACAATCCAGATTGCCATACTGGTAACATATCAAGTAAGCTAAATGGAACGCAGCAGACAAGGTGGTAAGAAAGTAGGTAAGAAAGATACAAGAAATGAATACAAGTATTGTTCGAACAAAATAGACAATTTAGAAGTAAAAAAAGTCTTCCATGGGTCCAAGTCGCATTGGGCAAGGTTGTCACCATGATGACGGCTCGAAGTGCTGCTCGATGGGATTATTCGGTACTGTCGTCAAAGGGTTCGGGGTTCACGGTTCACGGTACTGAGGGCCAGTTTCTTATCAATCGCTTCACTCATTATGGCCAAGGCTCCAGCTTCTCTCGTTGACACTTCGCAATTGGCGGCGCTGTGGAGGAGGACGAACGGTCTTGCTCGGCTGCGGAGATTGATCATAGGATTCCCATGACGGCTCCAACATTTTGACTGCCCGCTGTCGGTCCGCCGCGATGGGCTTCTTGTTCTCGTCGGCCTTGCTTTTCGCTGGTGATTCATCTGTGATGGTCCAGTGAGTCTCGAGGTCCTTATTGCGGGATGGGCCTTTCTGGGCTACGGACTTATCCTGGGACGACGGCTTGGCGGGCTCGTCTTCATCGCCGAACAGGTGGTTCTTGTAAAGGCTGAGGCCCTTGTTCTGAAACGAACTGATTATTCGGCCTGAACTCTGATCGCCGGTATCATCTGTCAACTTGAAGTGGGTTTCCGCATCACGGCGGCTTTGGACGCGAGGCTTGGCTGAGGGTGTCTCTGGCTCCTCGTCGCTGATACCGAAACTACGAAGCTCTTGGCCCCGGAGCTGGCGTGTAGGCTTCTCAGGAGTCGAGAAGTCCTCAAATTTCCACTGGGCTCCCTTGCCCTGGCTCGACACTGGGCGCGAGACCTTCGGTTTAATCTCACGGTTACTGTTGTCCGCGCCCAGCTCAAAATGATCGAAGCGCTTGGGGTGAGCCCTGTAAGCGATCGGCTGGGGCTTGTCTTGGGCAGCGACGGTCTCGTCATCATCAAAGATGCGCGAAGCCCGGTAGTTCTTACCCGCACCGACCTTGGGAGCGACCGGCGTGGCGCTGGAGGAGGATGGTCCAGGAATATCGATATCATCGTGATTTCCGAAGAGCTCACCCAGATCGCGCTGGGGAGGCTTAGCGGATGCTGGAGCACGAGGGGCACGCACTGGTTCCGCTCGGTCCTTGCCAGGGGAGAGAAGTTCTTCCAGAGACTCTGCCGCGTACGGGTCCTTGATGCGTCTCTTAGGAGAAATAACTTTGTCGTATGTGTCGCCATTCTCTTCGGGCTTGTTCGCGGGCGCGGGCGTGGGCACGGGCGCTGGGGCATTATCCACCGGCGCGGAGGAAGCGGCGGTCTTGATCAATCTAACCTGATCTTTTGCATCGCGAATGGGCCAACCGCGACTGCGCGAGCCGATCACTTCGACCTGTTTCAAAAGCGACGCTTGGTCCCAGTAGACCTTAACCTGCTGAATTTGGTTCTGGGAGTTGAAACGAACGATATGAACCTGGCAGTAGCACAATCAACCAATTAGATGACAAGTCTTCGGATTATCAGATTGCGACAGAGTAACAATGGGAGGCACACCGTGGGGAAAGTCGCAATGCGGTCGGACAGGAAGTTATCGTCCAGCGCGGGGAGATACGGTCCGCCACCAGAGACAAATTCCACGGTGGTGTCTACATCTAGAGACAGGGAGTTCAAGCCTTCGACCGTATCAATCACCTGCTGGGACTTTCTTTTGAGGATATGATCCTGTCTGGCGAGGTGCTTGACCACGGCCTCGGCGCCATCAATCCTGGTGGTCGTGGTGATATAGATCAGCGCAATATCGGAAGCCAGGGAAGCAGACCTGGGGTCAGAAAGGAATTTCTGGTACACGTCTTGGAGAGACATGATTGCTACGTTTCGAATTGAGAAGGTCAAACGAGCGTCAATGATAATGTAACCAGCAGAGAATGGGGAGAGTCAGGGGAAGGATCCAATTGGAGAAAGAATGGTGGTTCCTGAGGTAGGATCGGTTTGTCGCAAAGGGGATCGCAAACCACACTTGCCGCCTGTGGCTCACAACAACAACAAGTTTAGCTGCTCCGAGGAATGGAAACAAAGAAATACTGGAATGACCGGGAAGTTTGATTAATTTCGGAGTGAAAGTTGGAGTGGTGGAAATAAGTGGATTTTATTTCAGGAGGCCTGTGGTGGCTTTTTTCATTATTTACCAAGTCGTTATTATTAGATCTTCGATGTATGTACGTATTCACTATCATGGACGGGTTCTTTTCGCTTGCAATGCAACCACTCAATATAGTCGAGGCTTTGGATTTACATGACTGCTTCTCCGCTTCCCCAATGGCATTCACTCTTCCTGCGAGTGGAGGATGTGGCCCTTCCTCGAAGTCCAGGTTAGACAGGGACTATCGTAATAAACAAGCAGTTGTTTGACTCGGGGAAATTCAGCGCACGGAAGACGCACCAGTGTTTCACCATCCTCCAATCGGGTTTAGTGGAAACCCTCGGCGGTGTCTCTCTGGCAACTCAATGATACATCAAGCATACCGAAACGTACCCTCAGCATGAGTACTAGTACGGAGTACTCCGTATGTACGCCCATGGTGAAATACAGACGCACTGGTAATTTACCTACCATTGTAGATTCAGAGAAGAACATACTACTAGTATACAGGGTTACATCCCAGGCATCTCTAGTAGTTGAAGCTTGTTTGGTGTGAAAATAAAAAATGGCCATTTGCAGGTACTCCGTCGTTCAATCTACTTGGGGACATATATATTCATCCTCGGGCCTGAAGGAATCCATGGCACATAAACTCTATCAAGTAAGAACCCATCCTGCAGTGGTTTTCCCCACCTCTAAACTCTATCTGAATATTCAATCGTTGATATTGCCCGTGTACTAGGGATCTAGACGTAGCAATTCTGATCAACTAAAGCGAGAGTCCACGGATATATACATGTCGACGTTAGACGAACAGATGCCGTGCCATCTACACCTGGTACACCAGCCGAACTTTTTCGAGTCCCGTATGGAGTTGATGGTTACTTCTTGATAGGAGATGCCTCGGGGGCAGTAAAGTACACTTCGCATAAATCTCTTTTCTTGCTTTTCCATATACTTACATGTTACTGACGCCTCACATGCTTGTCCGAGACTGGCATCCACCTCCCATGACAGCATATCTACGGAGGTCCGTGATGTCCTCGTGCTCTATTTCAGCTCACCAGACAGGCTGCACCACCTGCTGTTTGTGTCTGCTGACCAGCAGCGCTCTTTCATCGTCGAGGGACGTGAGAATGTCTTCTCATCTGAGAACGAACATATAACAAGCTGGACACACTGACTGAGTGTCTTTTGATCAAGCAATGATTGTACCCCCTCGGGACACTTGCTCCTTTCCCGTAATCCCCTTGTATGATGGTAGAAAAAGCAACAGAATCTTTTCAAGCGCTTGCTGGCGGTAGGATTGGTATAATCATTAGATGCGATAAAGGTATCTTCTCGTCGAAATTTTTTACAGTGGTCTATAATAGACAAATGCGTATCAGTCATCTTCCCTGAAAAGAAATTGAATGAACAAAAAATGAGGGTCGAAAGTCACATACCCTAAGTAGTCTTCTTTAATGGTTCCAATAGCATTGATTGCGGCGACATCTGGCTTGACACCAAGGATCTTGAGTCGTAGACTTGTCCCTTTCTCAATTACCTGGTCCGCGTGATCTGTGTATTGAGGAGGCACTGTGTTTGGTTCCCACTTGATATCGGAAGGAATGTTCTTGCCAAACTGTTAGTCCCAATATATAAGGTTTCCAGACCCTATTTAACAAACTCACCTTGCGCGCAATGAAGACCGACAGTGGACCCGCTAATGTGAAGATTCCGGTGGGCTTAACAGACGTAACGATGGCATCGACCTACGAGCGCACTGTTAGAATTGAGAGCAAGAATTGGGTGCTCGCGCTCTTCACGACATACGGTCTCTCCACGGAACGGCTTCCAGATAATAGCTCGGTATTTAATTGTGTACTCGGCTTGCCCGCTGCTAGGTAGAACTCGGCCTTCTCCAATATCTACCATGTCCATCACACAAATCACGAAGTGATCTCCCGTACACCGTCCTTCCTCCTCCTCGTTCAGCCGGTTTATCAGGTACTCTCGCACATTAGGCCCAAAATAGGACGGGTGCAACGTGATAACCTTGGTCTCTTCCTTGAGGAAAAACATGTCGCAAAGATTTGAACCCACGCGAGAAGCGAAGAAAAGAAAGAACTAGCAATCAAATCAAGTATCAGGTCAACAAGCTTGTCCCAATGTGTTCGACTTCAATATTTGGCGGGCGGGGTAGGATAGGTGCTCCTCAAGGTAGATCGGGTGTTTGCAAGAAATCGCTGGAAGAATCCGAAGCAGGCAGACGAAGACAAAACCGTAGCGAGTGCGACAGCAATTCAGTTATGACGTTGTCAAAGCTTGCGATCGAAGGTCAATGACAGAACATCAGCAGCTCATGACAACAATAGCAATGGAAACCTTGCCCCCGACCGAGATAGTCGACGAAAGAGTGCGAGCCTAGAGTGCGCAAAAGGCTGAAATATTAAAGGCAAGAAAATCTACCTCCAGAGGAAGGTGGGCGTGAGCGCTGATTGTGAAGAATCTCCAGTCAAGCAATCATGACATTGAGCCTGTGGCCGACTCCAGCATCAGCTGCGCGCAGTCACCTGATCTGGCAGGTCCCTAATAACATCAAAAATACATCAATACCATACGCCGGGCATAACTGCCACAGACACTGCTGCATAAAGCGACAATGGCATGACAATACATTGTAACGGTCCCCGTATCCTCGGCATTCGACTCCCCAGCACATGACGTTTGTCTGGATTACTTTAGGAGACTTACTACGAGGACTAACGGAGTAGCGCATTGGAAAATGTCTGATTCTCCACCTCTTGGCTGGCCTGATCAGGCATAATCCTTATCCAGTCTAACTGGCAGAAAAAGGGTCTCCTGTATGGTTACCTTCAAGCATCGACAATTTCCCTTCGTGGAGACGACAAACCATCGGGTCTAATTACCAATATGGCTCTGAACCTGGAAAAGCAGCTCCTTTTCGTGAGTGCTCTTATCTGCACTTAATGCATTATGATATGCTCGATGATTGGACCACAGCTTACGTTTTTAGTATGGTGCCTACCATTCCAACCCAGTACTTTGCCCTCTGTCTCTACCCCATATGCGATTCTGATCGCTCATCGTTTTGCAGGTAAACGTCGCAATTCATATTACATGTGTGCCGATACTTCTGTTTACCGGAATTGCCCTGGTATGCTTTATTCCCCTTACTTCCGGCAAAACGTCGTACTTACCATTCGCGATGATCAGGCATCGAATTCTCCGGCCCTCTTCAACCTTCCTGATGTCCTTCGTTTCGAGCACCTGCCCCTCAACCTCGGCACCATTGGAGCGTTAATCTATTCGACATTCTATATTCTACTGGAACCGGTTGCTGGGGCCCTGATCGCACCAATTATCATTGGTGGCGCGGCGTTCGCAAACCACCTCCTGACTACCTATGGCACGGATATGAACTACTGGTTTGGTGGAATTCATGTTGCGTCCTGGTTGCTCCAGTTTGTCGGTCACGGTGCATTCGAACGTAGGGCACCGGCTTTGCTGGACAACCTGGTCCAGGCGCTCCTTCTTGCTCCGCTTTTCGTTTGGATGGAGATCCTCTTCTTCTTCGGTTATCGCCCAGAACTGAAGGCGAGGTACGACCAGAGTGTTCAGAAGGAGATTGCTGGCTTCAAGGAGAAGAAGAATAAGGGCGGCAAATAAATTAGCCACGCTCGATCCCGAGAGAACTACGGGGCTTATTCTAATAAGTAGTTGGGTAATAATAGCTGTCTTCGAGATGGCATCGATATCAACTGAAAGTGATTGCAGCTGGTTGCTGCGGTGGGATACCTGGAATTATTGCAGATGACTAGAGATTGATTGCCTTATAGGGCAGGCTGTCTAATATTGTTACTTTGGGATAAAGCGCAGCGAAAACGTCTTCCAAATTTAGCGGTTGCGTTGGTTCAGATGACATAGAGGTGCAGACGTATCGTTTGTACGGGCAGCTCCGAGCCGGTGAACGTTTTCAAGCGGTGTACAGATTGTTTGGGAAATGGAGAGGAAAGGAAAATTACTGGTTTAAACAAGGACGTGAAAGGCCCGCGAAAATTGGATCCTCCAAATATCAGAGAGATCCAACAATTTCCTAGAATAGTACAGAGTAGTTAGTTAATGGCGGATCCATATGTTTGTTGGCAGGGTCGTCGTCCAGGCGGTTGCTGTGACGAAAATGAACGGGAATGAGTAAGCTGGACTCAGTTATCCGCAGATCCGAGAAAAATACCAGCGAAAATTGAGATGGCCAGGTGGCCCGCAGGGAAACCGTCGGGTACCCGGAAAACCCAAAATCATTCACCAACGTCAACAACATGGGGGGAAAGACATCAGAATGGAAGACCTAAATATTTAGACCCTCAGAATTAGAGAAAAGAAAAAACAATATTTTTATATCGAACCGTTCCGAGTCTACGGGCGTAAGATCGATACGTCAAAGTAACGATGTTTTCTTGGGGCGGGTGGGTGTCCCGTGAACGCACTAGGGCGGCTTCGGAGGTTGCTGAGGCTCGGCAAACTGGGTTTAGTGGCAGTCCTGAGAATCCTCCCAACCCCGACGACAAAGCTCTCCTTCCATCCATCCACAACCCTCTCTCCTCTTCCACCTCCCCCCAATTACATCTCTCTTTCAGAGAAACCACTCTCCCACTCCTCTGAACCCCATTCACAATGTTCAGAAACGCTTTGCGGCAGTCTAGCCGCACCGTTGCGGCTGCCACTGCTACTGGCAGGATCGCTTCGGTGAGTCCTATCCCTACCTGCATCGACGACATCACTTCAATTTCGCCTATGCCATCTCGAAAGTCATCTCAATGTGACTGTCAAGCACATGGCCTTGGATCGCAATACATTTTATCCTGTTTTGACGCGTTGTGGTCGACGTGTTCTGATGTTAACAAATTTTGCTTCTCCCTTTAGGTCCGCGCGGCTGCTCCCGGTCCCGTCTCTGGCGCTGCTAAGCAGGTCCGTTCCTACGCCGCTGAGGCCAAGGCTTCTCCCACCGAGGTCTCTTCCATCCTTGAGCAGAGAATCCGCGGTGTTCAGGAGGAGGCTGGTCTTGCTGAGACTGGACGTGTCCTTTCCGTCGGGTATGTGGTCAATTCGTCTCAATTGAAAATTCTGGATTCAGCAACAACACCATCGAAAGTCATCGAAAACCTCGATATAAACAATAGCACGAATATCTAGAATACCCATGACTGATTCGATTTATCCAACAGTGACGGTATCGCTCGTGTCCACGGCATGACCAATGTCCAGGCTGAGGAGCTGGTTGAGTAAGTAGATTTGATATCCAGGTTTGCACTCGAAAATTGACTAATGATGATCAGGTTCGCCTCTGGCGTCAAGGGCATGTGCATGAACCTGGAAGCCGGCCAGGTCGGTGTTGTGCTTTTCGGTTCCGACCGTCTCGTCAAGGAGGGCGAGACCGTCAAGCGTACTGGAGAGATTGTGAGTAGTAGTCTTTCGATACTAAACGGTGAGAAGTGGAAAAAATACTTATACTACTCACCAGGTTGATGTCCCCGTCGGCCCTGAGCTTCTCGGCCGTGTCGTCGACGCTCTGGGTAACCCCATTGACGGCAAGGGCCCCCTTAACACCAAGGCCAAGAGCCGTGCTCAGCTCAAGGCCCCTGGTATTCTGCCCCGTCGTTCCGTCAACGAGCCCGTCCAGACTGGTATGAAGTGTGTCGACTCCATGGTTCCTATCGGCCGTGGTCAGCGTGAGTTGATCATCGGTGACCGTCAGACCGGTAAGACCGCTGTCGCCCTTGATACCATGCTGAACCAGAAGCGTTGGAACAGCTCTTCCGACGAGAGCAAGAAGCTCTACTGTATCTACGTTGCTGTCGGTCAGAAGCGTTCCACCGTTGCTCAGCTCGTCAAGACCCTTGAGGAGAACGATGCCATGAAGTACTCCATTGTCGTTGCTGCTACTGCGTCCGAGGCTGCTCCTCTGCAGTACCTTGCTCCCTTCACTGGCTGTGCCATGGGTGAGTGGTTCCGTGACAACGGCCGCCACGCCGTCATCATCTACGATGACCTTTCCAAGCAGGCTGTCGCCTACCGTCAGATGTCCCTGCTTCTCCGTCGTCCCCCCGGTCGTGAGGCCTACCCTGGTGACGTTTTCTACCTGCACTCCCGTCTCCTTGAGCGTGCCGCCAAGATGAACGAAAAGCACGGTGGTGGTTCCCTCACCGCTCTGCCCGTCATTGAGACCCAGGGTGGTGATGTGTCTGCCTATATCCCTACCAACGTCATTTCCATTACCGACGGCCAGATCTTCCTGGAGTCCGAACTTTTCTACAAGGGTATCCGTCCCGCCATTAACGTCGGTCTTTCCGTCTCTCGTGTCGGCTCTGCTGCCCAGGTCAAGGCCATGAAGCAGGTTGCTGGTTCCCTGAAGCTGTTCTTGGCTCAGTACCGTGAGGTTGCTGCCTTCGCTCAGTTCGGTTCCGATCTTGATGCCGCTACCAAGCAGACCCTCAACCGTGGTGAGCGTCTCACCGAGCTTCTTAAGCAGAAGCAGTACTCCCCTATGTCCGTCTCCGACATGGTTCCTCTGATCTTCGCTGGTGTCAACGGTCACCTCGACAACATCCCCGTCGCCAAGATCCTCCAGTGGGAGTCTGACTTCCTTGCTCACCTCAAGAGCAACAACCCTGAGGTCCAGGAGGCCATCGAGAAGGAGGGCCAGGTCAGCAAGGAGACCGAGGCTTCCCTCAAGGAGATCATCCAGAGCTTCAACAAGTCTTTCAACGCATAGGTGAGCAAAAGGCAACTTGGGTGATTAGCCAACCGTGTATTGTTTTTTCCTGACTCTATGTGTATAGACAAGATTAGCTTGTACAATTTGAGACCACAGTTTTCTTTTCTTTCCACCGAAGCCTCGGGTTGGTTGAGAAACAGTGAGGGTGTATCATGGGAGTCCTTCATGTGTAACAGCCCGACCTATAAGTAGCTACGAGGGAGGACAGAATAGTTGTGGGGGTAAAAAACTCAAAGCTACGAATTAATATCCTGTACGTTTAGATCCTTTCGCGCACCTGGGGAATGAGATATGAAAGATCAACTGTATGCGTCTCATACCCTTTGGCGCATCATCCTTATTCTCTTTCAATCCACGTTCCCATCCTCCATGTATGCAGCCTGAATATGATTTCCTTTGTTTGCCCATTGTCTGGTGAAATTGTTTGTAGAGTTCTGCGTGAGAGATCGGGAAATGTATCAGGGCTAGACGTATAGTGAAGTGGCGCCTTGGTATGTTCTCGTCCTCTCAGTCAAACCAGGTGCCTTTTCTATAGGTAGTGTTTCCTAATGTTTTCTCCCCACTTCGATATTGCCTTGCTAATCTGCAGCGGGATGTACTACGTATAGGAGCAGTACCGTGGACCCATGTGCGCACGGTGCGACGGGATTATTTGGCCAACGTGCATGCTGCCCTTCTTAGAATTTCTGCTGATCCACAGCTACTAAATGCTAAATAGATTTAGGCTCATACATGACTAGGAGGGGCTGTCCAAGTTATGTCTACTCTCTCCATGGTGACTCAGTGGGCCGAAAGCGGCCGTCTTTATCGATAAGCGAGCAGTCTTTTCCGTCCCAAAAATTTCTCCATACCCCTCCGCAACAGTCCACTTGACGCATAGCATTGACAACATTCTCGATCTGTTCAATAGCCAATTCCATTGCTACGCAAATGGCTACTTCTTCCGACGCAGCGCCGGCCACCTGCAAGGTTGTGCTCTCTAAGAATGTCGTTGCTAGCCTCCTTTCTGAGGTTCAGGAAGGAGTGAAGACGCTGGAGAAGCCCCCTCACCTGGTGGGATTCTTGGCCAACAATGATCCTGCGGCACTCATGTATGCCCAGTGGACTGAAAAGACTTGCGAAGAAAAGTGAGCATTCTTTCGTACTTACTCCTTTTCGGGGTTGTGCTTTTCAAGCAACCTGCGATCTCGGCGCCCTTGGAGGCAACATGTTGGAGTCACGCTTCGTAGCTAACGTAGTCCTCTTTTTCTGCAATATACAGTGGCTTCCGCTATTCTCTCCGTCAAACTGAGCGCGAAGACCTCGAGGAAGCTATCCTAGCTGCCAATGTCGACTCGGACGTTGACGGCATCATTGTATACTACCCCATTTTCAACAACCGGCAAGACCAGTACTTGCAGCAGCTTGTCGATGTATCCAAGGATGTAGAGGGTCTAAGCCATCGTTACATCTTCAACATGTACCAGAACATCCGATTCCTCGACCCAGAGACCAAGCGACAGAAATGTATTCTCCCTTGCACACCCCTCGCCATTATCAAGATCCTCGAGTATCTCAAAGTCTACAATACGATTTTGCCCTATGGCAACCGTCTTTTTGGACACACTATCTGTGTAGTGAACCGGTCGGAGGTTGTCGGTCGGCCGCTGGCGGCTTTGCTGGCAAACGACGGGGCCTGTGTCTACAGTGTGGATGTGACTGGTATCCAAAAGTTCACTAGAGGTGAAGGTATCAAAAAGCGCAGACACGAGGTCCACGACTTGGAAGGCAAGACACTGAAGGATGTGGTGCCTCTGTGTGATGTCGTCATTTCTGGTGTCCCCGGGGACAAATACAAGTTCGATACTAGCCTCCTCAGAGAGGGTGCTGTCTGTCTCAACTTCTCGAGTGAGAAGGTAAGTGGTTGTCCCAGATACATTTACCTATGTTACAGTGACTGATACCACTACCATAGAACTTCGGACCGGATGTCAAGGAGAAGGCCTCTATCTTTATGCCTTCCACTGGAAAGGTGACAATCGCCGTTCTGCTCAGAAACCTACTGGTGAGTGACGCGCTTTGTGAATTCCTCCGAGGCATCATCGAGCTGACCATTTCCCACAGAGACTCATCCAGAACCGGAGATTGGATGACGTGAAGCCTGCTGAAGCCACCGAGCGTCCAGGCACTCTGGAAGCTTCCACCTAATAATCAATGATGCTTGCTCAATAAATTGGGTTGAGAGATGATGTCACTCAGCATCCGTTCAGGTTATAAAGCTTCTATGCTTATTATCATTCCTATCATCCTTTCTCTAGACGAATTACTATATATATATATGTTTTTTTTTTAAGAAGTTGGTTTGTGCGCGGCCGTCAAGCCGACAAAATGGACTCTGGCCATAATTTAAACCGGTATCCTGTGTTTGTCTGCTTGTTGGAACTCTTGGGATAGTCTCTGGCAGATATAATTCACCACAGATATAAGAATGATGAATGCTGGTCCTTCACTGAATACATCACGCATAAAGTCCCTTTTACACGCTACAAAAACAGTAAAGAGCAATCAAGTGACTTCTGCAGAAACAGAGGAATGCTGGAATACTCCCATATCGTACGTCCAATTGCCAAATTCCAGAATACAGAACCTGGAGCGCTTATCACATTCTCTAGCTGCTCTAACTGACCTTATTTCTCCTTTGCCGCAAGTCGCAGCACCTGGATCTCGCTTGCTAGCCACTTCTTAAGAGGTTCGGGATGAAAAGTTCCATCTGCAGAAAACCATGTTGTGAAAGATGTCTCAATTTCCTTTTCCTCGAGGACCTTGTTCGCAGACGACGTATACTGCACACGGAGCTTATACAATGGAGAGTGTTTCTTCGCGGAGGAGCGAATGGTAATCTAGCCAAATAAGAATCAGCTTAGCACATTTGATTAGTGCATCCCTTGCGATAGCCTACCGTTTCACCGGACTTGCGCTTTCCACGGAATACCTCACCAGCCTCCACCGCCCAGATCCAGTATGTGAGCAAGGTATTCAGGATAAAGTACGAAACCACGGCCGCTATGACCCATGTTGACTGCGTTGCCTCCCATCCTAGCTTGCGATCGGCGTAGAATGTGAATGCTGCAATGGCAACGGCAGAATAGCCTAGTAGGAAGCGGACGTTGGTCTTCGTGTGGTCTTGAGTAAAGGCGTAGGGCTGGGGTAGGGTAGTTAAATGCGGTGCTAGGGCATCGTCTGTTGTTGATTTGAGATCTAGATACGGTCATTAGTAGCCATTAAAATCCCAAGTCACAGTAGAAAACGCATAAATTGTAGGTACGGCGTAAGGTGGTGTTTTCATTTGTGTATCTACTACTAACCATTGACAGAGTAAACGGGCACTTTGTGTACCTCTGTTGACGCCATTTGTACTATGAGTTTTCAAGTAAAAAAAGAGTAATATTAAAATTTCTCAAGAAATCAGAGAGTAATTTAAAGGTTTGGTGGAAACGATTGAGGATGCTTGGTTTGCATAGATGCCAACGAGGAGTTGCGGCGAGCTGGCCCTTTCGAGGAGAGCTGACTTAATGCGATTCGCGCTAGTGAACACCCGCCCCCCCAGTCCAATCTCGTGGGGACCGCAAGCCGGGAGCTCTCTTTTTACCTTAAGCATAGCTAAAATCTACCCATTTTTCATTGCTCTCAGTATTGCTCATCATGGCCTTACAAGGGGTCGAGCAGACGATCCTTCGGGATCCAGCTTTATTGTGAGTTTCTGCAATTTCAATCGAATGAGAAAGAAACTGACTTGAAGGCGATTCGCAGTTATTGGATCCTGTTCCCGATTACCATTGTTATGGTAGGTTTGATCAAACGAATCAGTGCAGCATTACATGCGATACTAACTCTTGCATACAGATACTCACAGGTATCCTTCGTCACTATGCTACGGTTTTGATGAACACCCCCCTAAGCCTGCGTCTACTCTGGCCGAATCCCGCGAGCGTCTCTCACTCCTGCGCGGTGTCAATCTCCGCAACAATGCCCCAGCTGTCCTCTCGAAAGATGCATTTGAAATGCGCAAGAACTATCTTGTCTCTGGGTACCAAAGCGGCGAGTTCCTGAAGGACCCGGCCAGCCGCGGTCAGCCCCCAGCA
This sequence comes from Aspergillus nomiae NRRL 13137, assembly GCF_001204775.2. NCBI lineage: Eukaryota > Fungi > Ascomycota > Eurotiomycetes > Eurotiales > Aspergillaceae > Aspergillus > Aspergillus nomiae. Next base: position 18,063 of record NW_015378225.1, on the reverse strand, counting down.
AATCCGATGACGGACCCTGCGGGCATGGAAGCTATGATGGGTATGATGAAGGGAAACATGATGATGATGATCCCGCAGACTCTTATTATGAGCTGGATCAATGCCTTCTTCTCCGGCTTCGTTATCCGTATGTTTTCGGACTGTTCCGCAATCTACCTTTCGTACTGACGAAGTGTAAAGTCAAACTGCCGTTCCCCCTCACCATCCGGTTCAAGTCCATGCTTCAGTCTGGTGTTATGACTCGGGACTTGGACGTTAGGTGGGTATCCAGTCTGTCATGGTACTTCCTAAACTTGTTTGGTCTTCAGTCTGTATTTGGATTCATCCTGGGTAGCGACAATGGTGAGTCATTGTATTTTTGTTTTCCGGGGTTCACGGTATACAGTCTAACATCTATGCAGCTGCGAACCACATGTCCCAACAAATGGCCACTATGAACCCTGCCATGGGGGCCAATCCATTCCAGCCTGGTCAAGATCCCGACAAATTGTATCAAAGTGAAGCAGAGAACTTGGAAGTCATGGAACATTTTTGCATTCTGGATGGCATTGAGGACAGAATATTGCACAACATTGCTTCAAAGGAGGGCCTCGTTTGATTTGCCATGATCGTACTTGCCCTCGTGTCCTATTTCCTATAAACAACGGGTGTATTCAGAGAACAGTGATATACAGAATTGATGAAACGAGGTAACTTTGACGTATGTTAGGGGCCTGACCAGATATCCGCTTAAAATTCTACTGCATAATGTGAGAAATTATGAAACGATTCTTCAGGAAACAGAACAGTGATATATGTTATTATAAAGACAGGTGCATGCCGTTTCTTGACTCAAATTACACCAGCAAGCGGTTAGATCATTTCTGTATATCTATTCGTCACATCATTATGTACGAGTTGTAAAGCAAGTTTCAATGGTAATTGATCACGCCGTTCAAGATCCATACTTCACCATTGGATACTTGTTCTGCAATACTGTCAACCTCAACATTTCCCGGTTGGATCTAGAATATGTTAGCCCCTAAAGCCAAATCGCCAGGAAGCGGTGGTCGTACAAAGATCTTATCTCCATCTTTTGTCCAGCTCAACTTGTCTCCCCCGAGAGTTTCTACTTCGTCCCCTTCGTTCCAGGGGCTTCTGGGTACTATGTGGGCCTCTACAAAGCGTTTCAGGTTGCTTTTCGCTCGGTCTTGCCCTTCCTGCCCCTCATAGGCCTTTGCCTCTCCGAACTGTGCATAGTCATCCGGATTCTCCCAAGGCTTACGCGGAAGTCCTTGGACTGCACTGTTGCGAGGAGCAAGGACGGTTACATTCTTTGTTGCGTCGTTGAAACGAGAATCGATGGGCTCGAAATCCCTTGTAAGAGAAGCAAAGATATTGATGCCACGGTTTTTAGGAAGAACATCGGATATCACAAGGCCATCACTGCCGGAATTCTGCGGCTGCCTGCTTCCCCCAGTAGTGCCTGTTTCAGGCGGCATAGCGATATTAGGGGTCATTATGGGTTGTTGATTTTGAAGCCACTGCTTCAGTTCACCGTTCTCTTGTAGGCGTTGTTCGTGCCGCAAGTGAGGTAGATCGACAAACGGACGCGGAAGACGCTTGCGAAGAGGAAAACTTGAAGCTATGGATATTGTGCAAACAACCAGAAAGATTAAAAAGATCGGTGCAAAGGCTTGGTGTCGCATTTTGACAAGCAATGATATTATCAATCGAATCGTTCATGCCGGCCAACTAGCCAGTGACCCATGACGCAACTGTAAGTCCCTTCCTATCCTGTCACTGACCCACACGTGATATTGCGGAGGAAGTTCAATACACGTGACATTTATCGATAAGGGCAATCGACAGCCACAAAAAGCGTCATGTTCCGGTCGCGGAGGAGGGGATCGAGCCATTTACCCCTCATTTGAGACGCTCGCGAAGATGTCGGCATTGCAGACATTCCTGCTGGTCGTGGACCATGACAAGGAGGAGGCTAAGCAGATTGCTGAACGAATTGCTCAAGGTACCGCCACTCGATAGATCGTTGTCAAGATGGATGGGTTCTAACTATTGCTGGAAGATGTGGAGACCAAGAAAACAACCCTTATCGAAGTTGTTCAGTCTTTGGGGGAGTACATCAACGATGAGGATCCGATCTTGCGAGGCAAAGCAGTTTCCTATCTTACGGCTGTGATTAAATCACTCCCGCCTAAATTCCTTTCGAGACAACAAATTCAAGTCCTAACTACCTTCTTCTGTGACCGTATCGAAGATGGAGGAGCTGTCGCTGGGCTGGATACACTTCAGAAATTGGATCGCTTCAACAAAGCATTGGCAGAGGATGTAGCGCAAGCGTGAGTACATGCTATATATCTGATCTGCTTGGGGAGAGTTTCGTGAGCGGGTAGCGGACAACTACGAACCGTCGAAGATGGTGACTAAGTTGGGAAATAAGTTGGCTAACATTGCCTAGGATTTTTGAACGTTTTCAAGACCTCCAGTCTCGATCACAATCCCAGAGGTTCCAGGTCTACCAGTTACTAAATGAATTGATGGTAAAGCATCGTTCGGGTGCGTGTTAAAATATTGCGATCCTGTTCTATATTTCAAGCGCTAACAGAGCCTAGCTCTCCACGATATGGGAGAGCACTCGCTGGTTGGAATAGTGGACCTTATGACAGGCGAAAAAGACCCAAGGAACCTCATGCTTGTGTTTTCCATCCTGAAGGTCGTGATGATGGAGTGGGACATCTCCAACCACGCTGAGGTATGCGCTGTAACTCCACTAGGGTTGATGCCAATAGCTAACGGTTGAAGTTACTTTTTGACTCAGTATATAACTACTTTCCGATCACATTCAGACCACCGCCGAATGACCCATACGGCATTACAGCCCAGGATCTGAAAGATCGTCTACAAGAGTGTATTTCATCGACGAGCCTGTTTGCCCCACATTCTATTCCATCTTTGTTGGACAAACTTGACTCGACGTCACCGAATGTTAAGGTAAGATGATCATAGGCTTCTCAAGAAGCATTGCTGACAAGCCTAACAGAAAGATGCACTTAATGCATTGATTGCCTGTATCAACTCTTACGACCCGGATACTGTGTCCAGATATTCTATTACGATATGGGATGCCTTGAAGTTCGAGGTGCTCAATGCCCAGGAGGAGCTTCTATCTGAGCTGTCTTTGCAGGCTCTGCAAGACATTGCCAAGCGATTATCAGAAGGTGTCACGCAGGTCTCTGATCTGTTGCCTCTTGCACAATACATGCGGCCAATTACTAGGGAATGTAACGACCAATTACGAGAGCCACAGCAGAAACAAGCCAAGCCTGCACAGCAGATTCTAGGCTTCATATCCGCGGCGTCCTTTGCATCATTTATGTTGGCTGTACAAGCAGTTGTCGCTCCACTTCTGACGGTCTATCAAGAAGCCGATGGCATCGCTAAGCAAAGGGCTCTCCTGGACACATTGGTGGTTCTTTTTGATTCCGCAATCAAGATTTTCGGTGAATGGGCGACCCGTACCCCTGAGACGAATGCGGAAAACCCTCTACTTGAGTTTAAAGACCAGTTTTCGGACATCTTTGGCCAGGCTTTAATGGGCGTGATCAAGGAAGAGGTGTCATTCCGTGTCTCGGCTCTGAAGGGTTTGTTACGTCTTTCCACCATGCGCAATTTCTTCCAAGATAATGAAGTGGGGTTGTTTGTGCAGTATCTTGACGAAATCCTTCTAAAGGAGGAATCCATAGGCCGAGATGACCTAAAAAAAGAAGCAATCGCGGCTTTGACTGAGATTTCAAAACACAAACCGAGGCTGATCATGGATATCACTTTCCCTGCCTTTGTGGCCACACTTCCTGACTTTGATGATGGGACAAACTCCAATTACCTACCAACACTTGAAAGCCTCGCACAAATAAGTGTCGAGAAGGATATTTTTGAGACATTAGTTCGTCGCTTACTTAGCAAGTTGAATATCTTGCTGCAGAAAGAACAGCCAGGCTCTGTAGCCTACCCAAGGGCAATCCTTATTACGATTCTTTATGTCATGAGCCAGAGAAATATGGATCAAGATCCAAATCTGGAGCTGTACTATGACAAGATAGTGGTTAGCTTGTGCCGCCATGCTGCGGTTTCAGCTTCAGGAAAGGCTAACAACAATGTTTTGAACGATGCTACGGTCCTGGATACGCTTGGAAGACTCTGTAACCTCATTGTCCGGGCGCTTCCGAGAAATAAGCAGGATGAAGTTGCGGAGAGCGTCTATACGCTGTACTCTTCCGCTGACGACTTTTCACCAGTTCCATTTTCGCAATCAGCTAGTGATGATCAGCAGCGTACGATGATTATTTCAACGTATCTCCTTGCAGGGCTCCCGACGGATTGCGCTAATCTCCCTTATACCAGCCCCAACATGTCTGCTTTGCTCTTCGATGTGGTAAAACGGTCTACCACTGAATGCGTACCTGCAACCCATCTTGCGCTCTTGCGCCATCTTGCTCTTTTAGTGAACAAGTTCCTACCCAAGTCCGAATTGAGCCTTGCAGCAGAGTTGTTCGACACTATTCTCCCTGCTAGTGCTGAGGGGAAGAAACTTAGTCCTGAGCCTATCAAAACGCTTTTTTGGCTTTCAAAAGCCCTTATTTTGCGTCTTGCTCCAAAGACAACAGATCTTCTAACCTCTTTGCTGTCGCTTCTCTCATCCCAAGACGAAGTAACCAGTACCACAGCTGCTCGCAGCTTCGCAATTCTCCTTAGGGATGACGACGTGCTCTCCGCCACGAACGGAGCCAACATCCGTCTACTATCGAAACAACGTGTTTTCACGACTCTGGTGCCTCTCATCTCAAGCAAAATCCGCGAAGTCAATGTTGCAGGTAGTGACTCTCCAACCCCCGGGCATATCAAGCCGGCACACTTAACGGCTTTGTCTGGAATTCTATCCACCATCCCCCCTTCTCTGGTAATGCCCGAACTCCCCACCCTCCTTCCTCTTCTCCTCCAAAGTTTGGACCTTCAAACATCGGTTCCCAGTCTGTCCGAACCGCAACCCTCGAGACCCTTGCCGTCATCATTCGCGACAGTGGTGTCGGGGTCATTGAAGAATGCGGCCACATCCAGAGCCTGGTAACCCGCCTCCTCAAAACAGCAGAACATAAACCCGCGAGCGATAAGGCTGCCGCAGTGAACAGTCCCCGACTTCGTGTCGATGCCCTAAAGTGTCTTTTCTTGCTCGCGCAGACACCAGCCTCTGATGCCCCCGCCGTTGCTAAGGTAGGGAAACTATCCCCACTTCTACCGGTAAAGGCACAGGTCGTTCGGGCTTTGGGTTTCGTTCTGGACGACCCGAAACGTGATGTGCGTAAAGCTGCTGTTGATGCTCGAGGTGCCTGGCTCAGGGGTGTGGATGATGCTCCTGATGACGATGAGTAAATGATTTCTACCTTTGTGTGACTCTATATTGGTGTTTCAATTTATATATAAGGGCCTTTCTCTAACCGATTCAGGCTAGAGTGGTGAGGATTGAAAATGCATCTGATAAATAGAAATTTTTCGGGTTCGTCTGCCAAGATTTGGCAAGGGGCACGCATACAGGATACATGCAGATATGGCACAAAAGTGCAAAAGTAGAAAATACATTGTGAAGCGTGAGCTACATTTTTCGAGAGTTCTAAAGTGCACTATGGTTCCGCGAAAGGATATGGTTACCGTGATTCCCTAACAAAAATGCCATTTGATGTTCAACACTTTTAGAACTGTTTGCCTGGATCAAGGCCAACCAAGTTTTGGTGTTTGATTAAGAGATGTAATACTCAAACAAGAGGCTCTAAAGCCGAGAAAGGAAAAAAAAAAATTAGCTGAGATCCACCGGGATCTAAGAGTCAAGCTCCATCGGAATCGTGAAGAGGCTGGCACCCTCAACAATCTCTTCGAGAGGGTACGAACGAAAGGATGGGTATTAATATATACATGATAAACGTATAATAACACTGTGGACACCGTTATAACTGTTTCCAGCTTATAAAGGCGGGGAGAAACGAATAAACTGACGGATGTGAACATGCGTCGATAGGGTTAGTTTACACGAACCGGGTTCGCTCTAATAGTTGAGGTACAAGACAGCGACGACGGCCAGGATCAAGTTAGGCGACCAGTTTCGAAGCGACGCATCGTCTGACTGCGTCTTAGCAGACACGGCACCCTTATTGGAAGGGTGGTTATTACCGGTATTTGGTTTATCATCATGTCTAACGTGTGAGACCGTAGAGGTCGCGTTGTTGCCCTTTGCGATACCCGTTGTCGAGTTATGCGGAGCTGTGTTGAAATCTGGGGAGTCCGGGTCATCATCGGGGCGAGGCCCTTTTGAAGATGGTGCTTGGCCGTTGGGATGCTCAACAGTTATAAGCCCCGTATAGTTGATTTCTTCGTTTTGTTGGATTTTCAGAGCGTAATCTGAGCCATCTTCCAGGTCCTCGCTGGCCTTCCAGGTATATTCATTTCCACGGGCGTCACGCGTAAGGACATCCACGTCGCTAAGGTTGTTCGCCGCGCCCCTGCGAAGGGTAATAGTTGTGGGCTGCAGGGTAACAATGTCAGAGTAAGATTAACGGTAGGGGATGGTCAAGTCCCAGACACGACATACAAGATCAGGGTCACCGATCCACTTTACAGTATTATCTTCACCAGCATGGATGACGCCTGGCCACTGAGTAAATGACAAGGCATCTATTACACCAGCATGGGCCAAGCAGGCAATAGTTGTGAATATAGATTCGAACGCGCGCATGGTGAATAGTTTATACCTTGTTAAACGTTAGATAATGGGTGAGATATAAGCACTTGAAGTATACAAGCAACGAGGAGATGGCAGCAGCACGGTGCAATAATAGTTGATGGCAATGCAATAAAGGGGATACAAAAGGAACTTCACTCAAGTGCGAAGTCCACAGCCAGGTGTTCTCATATAAGCCTTCCTTAACCCTCACTTACAGATTTAGGCAAGCACGACCAACGAGGATGACTCTTCAGTAAATAACTAATACTTTTAACAATGCTCAACGTTGAATGTGGCCCAAGGATACCTCAGTGATGAATGGAGTAGAAAGTCGATTGTGTCCCAGAGTGCAAGGACAGGGCGCCCCGGACATGTTTATAAGCCGTGGCTTTTGCTTGAAGACCCCCATTTTTTGGCTTGTTTGTTATACTTCACCCAATCCTAGAATGAGGGGATAGTCTCCTAGTCACATTCTTGGTCACCCAGATGGTGGGATGGGTTGGCTACTAGCTGATGGGGAGAACTCAGGGAATGTTGTGTCTTTCTTGTTCTTACATTCTTCGGGGATTCTCCCTCAACTATGGCTGAGGTAGTATCATATACTGAGCGAAAATTATTATGTTACTTTTAACATACCAGCGTTAGGCCTAAGTTTCTACTAATTCTCCCTTAATTCATTTTTAACATTCATGGGTAATGAAATGAAAACTCCTAAAGCTCACAACTCTCAACAGTACCGTGCCGGGCATGCATGGTTTGAACTTGGTAGTTGCATTGGAGGCAATACCCATAAAGATGGGCGCGTCTTTTCAGAAGAAATACGGAGTAGTGCATGTAGAGCTCAGTCTTTTAGCTGATAAGTCTCCAAGCCATCTGAGCAATAGGGTACATTGGTCAGGTTTTATTTGGAGAGTACGTAGCCTTATCTAAATGTAGCCGCTGTGCCTACATGAAGGTGGGAAGGAAATCCCTGCTAAGGAATAAGCAGTGCAGCAAGAGGGGCTAAACACAGGTTGTGCAAAATTGCTCTTCCTCTTGAATGGTATGACAATATAGTATAACATTCAACCCGTTATTCGGGTGGATAAACTGCAGAGATTGAGTTCTGGTGGCTGATATATATAATAAACCCTAATCAGTGGTGGCAATACTGAGGATGTAGTTATTGTTTTTCAGGGGTCAACAGAATTGCCAGGTGAGAAATCTCTCACAGTTGGTTGCCTTGAATCTCCATACACGTCACATAAATCTGAGGTACATGGTACATATGCATGTTCTATGTTGCGATAGGTAGTGTTCGTTGGGTATATATGATTGATCTACCCATCCGCGGCGGCTAATCTTCTCTTCGTCAGATCCACCACTATTGTCATGTACTCTCTCTTTCTCTCTCTCTCTTCTCTCCAGCGCGGTTCAATTTTTCTGCTTATACCTATCGAGTTTCTTGTAGATCATTATTATTGTCTTTCTCCTGTGCTTATTCCTCACATTTCGTTCGCGGTTCAAGTTTCTCCCATCAAATCTCCTTCATTTCCCTCCCTCAGTGGATAGTTACTGGTTTTTGGGCAGTGGCTGTAAGTTTATCATCCACAGCTCGCTACCAGTTCCCAGTGCCTTTCTTCGACTCGTGTGTCTTCCCTTATATCTATTACTGCCTTTTTTTCACGGCATCCTATCCTGATGTCTCAGCGATGAATAAGCACCAACAATAATTTTTCGTAAAAGCTCTGCTGCAGATCTCCTGCAATCAAAGGTCTTGATCCACTCCTTGGTATGTACGTTTTTTCCCCCTACCTATCCGGAATCTGTTGTGCATCAATTTATGCATGGCAAATATCCAAGTCCTGGGACCCTTCTGCACAACCGAAGTTTCATGATCCCGACGTTCAGAAACTCGTTGGCCGAGCCGTGAGGTGCAGAAGGCTGGTTTGTTGTGCCTGAGAAGTGAGGTTTGCTCCTTGCTTACAGCTCTGACTATACCTGCGTTTCCACTTCTGGTATTTCTACTCTTATTGTGTGATCACTCTTTCTACTTCATTCATCCTTTTTTCATGGATCCCCTTTTACGGTCATTCCCGTAGCTCCCAACATTCCAACAAATACCCACAATGCCGAGCATGGCCCGATTCGGTCGGGCCAAGAAAACGCCAAAAGCAGTAGCCAACAATGCTAACTCGGACATGCTTGTATCACCGACGTCAGATCCTCCGCGACGGTCCCCTCGTGTTAGTTTACCACATGTGGAAACGCAACTGAATATGCATCAATACAGTGGTCTTTTTGATCTCGACGCCCCGGAACGTCTAAAGGCCGTGGAGTCGTCTGCAGGTGGGTGGTTTTTTTTCTCCCCTTATCGGGCTCCGATTAGCCATCATTCCAATCGGACAAGTCACCAGTTGCTTATTGTGAGATTATGTGCACATTCTTACAGAGTCGATTACTTCGCATTCCTCGAACGCCCGAACAAATGGGTCAACACTTACGAACAGTGACTCAATGACAACTGAATGGTCTTCGGCAGTCGGTCACGCAGCCACGGGCAAGTCTGGTCGTGTCATACATAATCTACAGGAGGATATTGCCCGCTTGACGCGAGAGTGCAGTGTTTATCGTTCCCGGGCGGAAGAAACACAGCGCATGAACGATGCCTTCAAGACTCAGGTACAAAACATGACGGAACGTCTCCGGAACCTGGAGCAGGCACACGAGACGAACCTGCATTCGATCTCTCGCAAAGATAAGAAAATCGAGGAGTTACGCGCAGAGGTGCAGAGCGAAAAGGATAGACGACTGCGAGCAGAGACGGACACGAAAAAATTCCATCAACTGATGGATGAAAGCCGTGATGATTTCAATCGGAAATGCGCGGAGTTGCAGGAGATCGCCAACCATGCTCGGACCCAGTATGACGTGCTTGCTAAAGCTGGGCAACGTGAGCGCGCAGATCAACAAAGGAGGGTGAAGGCGATTCGCGATGAGATCGATGCTCTAAAAACACGACAAGAAGAAAAGAGTCTGCACCTTGAGCGCTTGGATGCTGTGATGGCCCAGAAAAATCGTGAGATTGAGATTGGCCGAGAAAATTTTGACAAGCTCTTTGAGGTGTACGAGTCCTATAAAAAAGCCCATGACGAAGAGGTCCACACACTCGTTGAGAGGGGTCGCCAGGGTGATGCCAATTTGAACGCAGCTTTGGCTTCTTTGAAGGAAACTGAAGATCGGATGAAATGGGCAATCCAGGTCAAGAACGAGGTCAAAGATGCCAATTAAAACTGGACCAATAAAGGTCGTGGCGCGTCCACGGTGGCCTTTTCTTTTCTTTAACAGGCAGCTAGCGCTGGTCGTGAAAGCCTAGGTGGATTAGCAGGTTTGTTAACAAACTACTTCGGTAACAATGTTTCCTACTTATCTAACACTGGACAGTTTTCTTTCTTTATGCTGAGGACACACCTATCGCAACCTGTCTCCCTCCCTAATGGACCGGTTGGTCTCGAACTTTGGGTGTAAGCCCCAGGTTGCTCTTCTCTTTGACCTGTTTATATCCCCCCTTTCATAATCTGAAAGCATTTCATTCCACTTCCCGGCGAATCTGTCCGGGCTCAATCGCTGTTATCTGGAGTTTGGGATTGTTTGATACCCTGGGGGAAATCCACTGCCATATCACCTTGCTTGTTAGATTGCATTTACAGTACAGTGATGCCCACAATGACTAGACTGATAGATATATTTACAACATGCACATACAGGAAACTACTGTGAATTCACGTATTGGACAGACACGTGATGTCCTTCTTTGTATTCAGCTGTCTTTGGTCAAAGTTCCGACATTACCTGCCCCTTCCTTAGGTTGCCTAGCGGCTTACTATTAGAATTCTTCTATTTCTTTCTCCTCAGCCGTGAGTATTGATCAACTGCCTGTACCCCACAGCAATATTCAATTTGCGTTTGCGCATTACCAGAGAGTTCTTCACCATTGGTTGCATCTACCCGTGCAGTGTTTGTCTTGTTCCTGGGAATAGAGTCTTAGATGCCAGGCTACAGGGCCTATTGTCACGATTCATCTCACCTGAGTTCCAAGGTCTCCTTCCGCTGTTGTCTTGGTGATGTGGTGATATTTATATCTGTCTTCCCAGCTCACTTTGCTTTTCTTTCACACTCTTCCCTTACTTGCTACCGCTACTGTTTCTTCCCCTTCTAGTTTTCATAATATTCTCTTCTGCTTTACTTCGTTCCATCCTATAGTACTTTTCTCTCATATATTTTCAAGCTACATCTCTCTTTGTAGTTTCCACTGCCTCCTTTGATGCGTGGGAGTTGCTTCTAGAATGGTACAAGGATGGCGAATGAACAGCGCATAACATTCGCGTCCATCTGGGCATTCGAGGACATTGGGGTAAAGGCACTCTCCCTAGTCTGTTAATGCAGGTCATTTGCTAACCAGAATGGCGATAGGTGCAAGATATAGGCATTGAAATGAAGTTCGTCCCTTACGTCCCCAATGACAACTCCACCAATACTGATGTGCGCTATAGGAAAGCACTACCTCACCTGGATTACCACTGCGAATACCTGAGGCATGACGACGTAAGTCCTTCGAGAAACAACTTTTTCCACTGCATTGCTAATTCACTTATGCTAGCTCCTGGTGGTGAAAGGACGTATGAACGGCTCTGCAAAGAAGATCGCGGGCCTTGTTTCAACCTTTATCGAAGACCAGAAGAATAAGGATCTTCTTGATGTATGTCTCTCGCCTTTCTTGTTCAGAGATGACCGGTTGCTAATATGTCATAACAAATCTAAGATGCCACGTACTCGTCAACTGAATATTCCTATCATGCTTCGAGACGACGGAGCTTCTGTCCCAGTCGCTACTACCGAAGATAGCCTAGGGGGTCTCTTGGCTCTTGACATTGATTCGGATGTGGAGCTGATACATCAATCTCATCTAATGACTCATGTCTCAAAATTCTGGCTATCGTCGCATGGAGGCATTGGGTGCTTTGCGACTGGTTTCCATGAAGTCCTCACTGAGATTGCAGCCGTGACAGGCACAAATATTACTATAATCGATGAGGTTAAAGGCATCCAAATATCTGGAAGTAGCGCTGGAGATGTTGACGACGCTGTAGCGAAGCTCACTCGGATTGAGAAACCCTTGGTACGTGACACGCCTCTTAAAGTATATCTAGCCACTAACTACATATGTTTCTCAGTCTTGCCTTGTCAACCACAAGGTGGGCAACATGGGTATAGCCACAGAAGACAAGGCGACCCGATACAGCATTCAGAATTATAGCAGCCTGAACCAAGTGGCTCTTCGCCGTGTTCTAGCTGACCCCGCAACGAGTTTGAATCTCGGTATCAGCCAGATGTTTGTCACTACCTCTCTTTCATTCGATGAGGAATCTCAGAGTTACATGCTGCCTAAGAACGTTGTGAATCCACGGCCAATTAGCGACGGGCCGGGGAAGTCCATAATATGGCAAAATTATACTTTCCCTGAGGTTGGCAAAGGGGATGAGTTTGTTCTATTGGAATCTGTTGAAGATACAAATATTCCGGCTGCAACATCAGCGACCTCGCCCACTCACCCTTTTCTGACTGCCGAAAAGGCTAAGCAAGTCAATGAATGGGTCGCTGAGGGTAAGGAAATGGAGGTTACCAGCGAACAGCCTGAACACCCACCTACACCACCACCTGAGTTTTCAAGCAATACAACAGCAGTCCTAGGTGCTAAGAGAGGTCCAGCTATTAAGACAAGACGGCCTATTCCATCAGCTATACAGTCCAGCCAATCGGTTCCGTTGGTGGTACCAGTGACGAAATCTGAACGTGTCAAGGTCCCTGATCCTGCACCCAGGAAAGAAGATGCCTCCGCACCCCGCAGAAAATTCAAAATGACATATAGCATCGAATCGGGGAATACAGATATGCGTGTCAGCTTCTCTAGACCTACTAGCCCTTGTGAGCTGAGAGATGCGGCTGATTCCTTCCTTAATGCTTCGACACCTGCTGCACCGAAGCCACGCCCCTCCCTAATCTTCGACGAAACGAAGCATGGGCTCAATAAGCATCCCCCACGCCCTCCAGACAACAAAAATAGTGGTCAAACTTTCAAAGCTCAAAGCAAAAGTGATTATGTACCCGCTCGGACAACCAAAAAGCTCGACACGAACAATTTGCTTGTTGACGTGACCGCACCAGCAGCCATAAGTACGAATTCTCTTCCGATGATGCGTGCAGACCAGCCAGCTTTGATACCACTGAATGCAAACGTTGACTCCGAAAACACGGTTCTAAAAAGCAATGCGCCATCGCGGATAAACAACATCGCCCACGACTTGAATGGCTTAGTGATGGAAGCGGATTGTGGACCTCAAGATGACTCTGGCTGCCCTGTATCACATGAGGGTGCAAAATCAGGTAAAAATGACAATCTTTCAGAGCAGGTCAAAAGGCTCGTCATGTTGGAAGAGGCTTTCCTTGAGCAGACGAGAGAGTCAACCACAATTAGTGAAGTCTCGGCATGCGCTGCCAATCCTCCCAGTCCCCGAAATCAAATAAATGCGGTCTTGTCAAGAAGGCGACTTGAAGAGCTCGAGAGACGACACAAAGCGGAAGGAAAACAACCAAGCGATGAGGTGACTACCAGGGAGTTTCATCATACAATGAATCACAAAGCGCCTAAGCCAAGTCACAATGTCTCAAGTAAGTCTCCGAGAAAAGCGAAGAGGCAAGCCACTCTGGAGGATGCCTGGGGAATACCGAAAAAGCCGACAAAGAGCCGGATCTCAGACAACCCAACTCCATATGAAAATATGGGGCCCAAGAATATATCTTCCCGACACACGGCGCAGGAAGATGTGCAACATGCCCGAAAGGTGCAAGGAGAGCTGAGTATGAATGAGAGTATCAAACAGCTTTTTGAGATCCTAAAACCTACATTGAAAGCTGCCGAATATTTCCCTGGGTCTTTGACTTTGGAGGTTCAGATTGGTCTCGCATTGATTCCAGTTCTGCCGAAGACCTACAAGGAGGGTCTCATCTCCTTAAGAGAGTGGACAGAGATAATGCAACCACGGACTGGCGTATCTGCACCAACTACCAAGTTCATTGATAGGCTCACAACATCGGGACTTGATGTTGATCATATTGTGGACCTTAAAACATCAAAAAATGGGAATCGCCGTTTCTTTGAACACGAAGACAATGAGTATAGTGTTTTCTATGAGTTCCATTGCCGCTCTAAAACAGATCAATCTATCATTGTCGAAGTTGATGGATGCGGAAAATATTCCATCAAGAAGCCAACCGAAGCACTAGGTGCAGTCAATATTCACTTTCCTGGTAGTATCTGGGATGCTCGTATGATTGTCCGTGGCAATATTGCATATCCTATCCAAGGATACCAAGAATTTGAAGACGCCGCCCGATATTTGGTGGACCATCTCTGGGTCCAGCCCGACAAACACCTCGTCCGTCTTTACACTAAAACTTCCAAAGACAAACATCTGACTGTGGACAAAGTTCTTATGAAGCGTTGGACCCGCTATCGGTATATTCGTTCGAACGATTGCTCCTCTAAAGGCATCAACACCCCCGACACTTCGTCATCGACAGGAGGAAAAGAAGATTCCGCTGCTGATTCTGTGGGATCCAAGAGTGCAGCAAAAGAAATGAACAGTGTCGACAACGGTGGGACCCCCGAAGCACAAGAGCTTCAACTGCAAGTCACAGAAGTACAGGATCTATTGATAGGGTCCAGCTCCGCGGACACTCAAGCAATAAGAGCACGTTGCATTCCACTGGCGGAGATGATACGCAGGGGGAGGCAATGGTATGAAGTTTCGCTTGTTAGCTCTGCCATTGATGCTATATTGAAGACTAATGCGAATATCGAAATTGGAGAGCGCACGCACGATTGGCGTAGCCTTGACCTACTTGGAAACGACGCTATTTTACTGCAAAGCAGCATACCGGGCTGTCCAGATTCAGCATTGCCATCTAGGCCGGTCGCTACTGCTGTGGGGGCCGCAGGTATTGGTGATCTCCTCCGCCTAACGAAAGCGGTAGTTCAGAACATGGATGGCGTTGGATTTTGGAACTGTGGACCTTGTGGTGATGTTGCCCGGATGCCAGTGACCGGTTCTCTGAACGCCTTCAGTATCCCCAACAGACCTATCACATCATCCATGGATGTCATAGCAAAGACAGAAAGGAAGAGCTTGAACTTTGACGAATTGGAGAGTATCAAGGAAGTGGAAAGTAGCATTGGGGGCGCCCCAGCGGCTAACAAACCGAATGCTGCCTCTGACCTGAAGAAGGAACAGATCGAGATTGATTACTGGTGATGGGGCCATATTTCACTCTTTCGTCGTGTCGCTTATGCTTTGGTCATTCTTTGAATTGATTCTATGGGGTGCTTTCTCATGGAGAATATGGGACGACACCACGCAGCCCGCGTCCCTTCAATAACCGATGGGGATCTTGATACACGTATGTTGGAGGCATGATAGCCTGCAGTATATTCCCGTATTGTGTTCTTCTAATCTCGTAGTCCTAGTGACTGTTTGACTTCTGCTAGGTCAATCCCGATCCAAGAATTTCCATATCTCAGGCCCAGTAAACTTACTGCTGTAAATAGACACATAAACTCCGGGGATAATAGTAGAAGTACCTGGTCCAGGCTGGAGAGATTTTGCAATCTTCAAATTTTTTAGCGTTAGGAGTTCAAATCATTTTTCCTCCAGATTGCTGGCACATCCATGATGGCTTTTGACATGATGGAGAAAGGCTTGATCTTGCAAGTAGCAAAGGTTGGGCTCATAGATTGGTAGAGGCGGGGGTGTTCGGCATTGCTCCAAGCAACACAAATGCTTGCAGAAGGGGGCCTAAATTCCTGCGGTCGCCACATCGGACAGCGACTGCTAACCGCACCCCATGACACTCAGTCACCGCTTTTCTTTCCCTTGTTGCGTTCTGTCATGTTAATAGAAGTCAACGTGGTATACAACTTCTCATTGTGGTTGCCTTATGAATCTAACACTCCGACGTACCGACGCCGCAAAATCGGTGTAAATACTTGAGTACTGAAGAACACATTAACGCTGACCATGACTCAAACTTGCAACTCTATTCTAGTCGCATTGGTTGCTTTATTTGCTGGCTTGTTTGCTTTCTATCGCAATCAGTTCGACAGTTTGCTAGCTCCAAACAATGAAGGCTTCGAATTTACTGTGGGTGGAAGACGATTGATCTCCCCACCGACCGTGACCGACCCTGCCCGAGATATAAAGTATCTGGGCAGCTATTCTTTGGGAGTTGAGCATTATCAAAACATTTTTTATGCAGAGGCACCATGGGGTAAACGCCGCTTCGCACCGCCCATTCCGTTCCAGTACGCGAGGGGATCGGTTGTTGATGCCACTCGCCCTGGAGCCTGGTGCCCGCAAGGGATGGGAGATGTGCTCCCTTTCACAAGCCGGGTTGTTAATATCAGTGAAAATTGCTTGAGCTTGAGGGTTGCTCGACCGACCGCTACCAAAACCGATGAGCGGTTACCGGTAATGGTGTGGATACATGGAGGTAAAGTGATGTTCACCATTGCAAATAGAGTACTCCTGGGGATCTATTGAGTTCCTGATGCATACTAATGCGTCTTAGGCGGCCATGCTCTAGGTTCTGCCTCTGAGGTCTTATACAATCCAGACGGATTGATAAGGCAATCTGTTGCGGACGGCCAGCCACTGATTTACGTCGCCATCAATTATCGTCTTGGCTGTAATACATTCTACCCTTTGATTGAAGCCATATCTAATTGTATACCTAGTTTTTGGCTTTGCAACCAGCAAGATAATGGCTGAAAATAAGCAGACGAATGCTGGTCTTCGTGACCAACGGGCAGCTTTGGAGTGTATGTAGCTACCTAACAGTCCTCGCCTTTTCATTATAAGGCATCTCACACCGTTAATTATAGGGGTCCGTGATAATATTGAAGTCTTTGGTGGAGATCCACAAAGAGGTGATATGATCTACTAAGTGACGGCTTATCAGTTGTAGCTGACGTTAAGTTCTACAAGTGACTGTCGTGGGACAAAGCGTGGGCGCCAGCGATATTGGTCTACATTTGACATCATTCGAAGGAACAAAAGGAGTTCCGTTTCAACAAGCGATGTAATACACCTGTGAGACAAAAACAAAATACGTCTTGCGCTGACTTGGAGATGTAGTATGATGTCGGGTGGGCCAGGCTTGAACTTTAACAGCAAGTCAGACTTGGTCGCAAATAACACTGCAGACATCGCGAAAAGAGTTGGGTGTGCTATAGAGGGCGAGGATCAATCTCTAGAGACCTTGGAATGCCTACGAGATGTGTCCTTTGATGTTTTGACCAATCTCTCTGTAACGGCATCTCGGAAAGCCCGCCCACCATTCGGCGAGGGCTTTTTCTTCCCGACAGTTGATGGTGACTTCATCCGTGACCGGCCTTCTCAGCTCATGCGTGCCGGTAAATTCGTGAAAGAGATTCCGGTGATCGCATCCTGGGTGACAAATGATGGTGCCTGGTATGCATCACCGTCGACTTCCACAGAACAGCAAGTATTAGACAGCTTTGGCTTGTGGCTGTTTAGCCTTTCCAATTCCACAAAAGAGAAGCTCCTGCAAATATACCCACTTGAGGACTTCGAACATCTTGTCCGGAAAGAATATGATGGCCCTATCTCTGCACAGTACTACCGCGCAGCGCAGATGAACAAAGACATTTGGTTCACCTGCCCCGTGCTTGACTTTGCATGGCAATACTTCAAAAATGGGGGCGCGAAACAATCGCAGGTTCGGCTGTACGAACATAACTCCACAAGATTCACACCCGCGTTCGAGATGATGGGCGTCCCGATGTGGCGTGTTGCGCACCTTAGTGATATTCCCTATGTGTTGAACGTCCAGCATCTGGATGGGGGTACAGACAACTCAGCTGCCGAGCTCGCGCTGGCCAGGACCATGAGTACGTCCATAACCAAGTTTGTAAATAGCGGCAGTCCTGAAGGTCATATTGGTGGCGTTGAGACATGGCCTGCTGCTTTCGTTGATGTTGCAAAAGAGGACTTGCAAAATGATTTTCCGGGAAAGCTTTCATTGCAGATCTTTGGTGGCCCCTATGGGACCATGCCTGTGACTATTGCCGAAGGTTCTCGGCATGATGCTAGAACTGCTGCAGAGGAAGCGGTGCACTGGGAGAAGCTGTTCGATCGGTGCGGATTCATCAACAGTGACAAGATGAGAGAAGAAGCGGG
>NW_015378224.1:0-61937 GCF_001204775.2 Aspergillus nomiae NRRL 13137 | reverse complement strand
TTATAATATTTTTATACATTCTTTTTTTCGATTTGTATTATTTCTTTTTTTTGATTTTGTATTTTTCATTTTATTGATTTGATCCTATTTTTCCTTGTTATTCGTTTTTATTCGACAGACAGCCCCTGCCGTCCAACCACATTCCCACCCCAAAGAATCATGGATCCCAACGCGACCGGTTTCCCAATGTTGCAGCAGCAACAGCAACAGCAACACTTTCCGGTTACTACCCAGAGTCCACAGCAGTTTCCTTACTATCCGAACGCGATTCCTTCTTACCCCCAGCAAAAGCCTCCTTCCCATCTGCCACAACAGCATTCCTTTGGTGCCATGTCGATGCAGGCAGGCGCTCCAGGTGGAGCTATGATGCCGGCGGGTTTCCCCCAACACTCTGGTACGTCGTACTTCCTCTTTCGATTTATTCTTTTTCTTTTCCTTATATTTTTTATTGCTCTTGGAGGGTAGCTCTATTTTGACTTTGTTTTCTTTATTCGGGGATTCCCTCGACCCTCCGTGCCCCCTTGGACAATGATATGGATCGTTAGTTTCAAAAATTTACCGGTATACACGCGGCCCATTAGTGACACATGGAGAGCTATACTTCTGGTCTGATGGGGATCTGCCATGGAACTATCGTTCGAAGCCATGTCCTCGATTTTTGTTCTGTGCCTTGCGTCATCTGAGCAACAACGTCGGTGACAAGCCGCTAACGGAATGTGCGATCTTCGCTTTTAGCAGCACCCCACGCCAACTTCTCTGCACCCTTTACCCAGCCACCTATTCCCGCGACCATGAACCAATTTATGCCCCCGCAGACTGTAGCGACCTCAACTCCTGTCTCGAGCGTTCCAGCAACCACGGCGCCGTCCTTCCCTCAGAATATGGCTTCAATCTCGGCGAACAACCTGGTTCCCGCACAGCCTCAACGGCCCGCTCCGCAACAGAACACTCAACAGGCGTCTGCGCCCCCGGTGACTCCATCAGCCGCAACGGCCCGGGAGAAAGCTCGTGTGACCGTTCTGCTCGATATAAATTCAATGCTGTTGCAAGAGGTCGTGAATCTACAAGCAGCAGGCAAGGCCGGGGGTCCTCCAGCTCAGCCGCAGGATGCCAACCCGCTGTCGGATCAGGCCCCTGACACCGCAAAAGGGCCAACCCAGAAGCCCAGTCAGGAATACATCGATTGTATGCGTCGTCTGCAGGCCAATCTGGCATACCTCGCAACCATCGCCGACCGCGCTAAGAAATCCGGAGGAGTGCCTCCTACGGCGCCGAGTATCATGACGCCGCCCCCACACATGCCGTCCATGAACGAAATGTACAAGAAGCTCGCTGAGCTGTTCCCACGCACGGTACCAGGCGCTGCCGGAACACCTCAGCCAAGTCCTCAGGGCAACGGCAAGCCCAGCCCCTCTCCAGCTACTGAGACAGTCGTCTGAGCGAGACCAATGTTTTTGAATGATTCGATCATTCACACATGCGCGTCGTCCCGAATGTCAAGGATTTGGGCGATTCCGACTCGGCGCAGCTTTGGGAAACAAAGCTCCATGGGCGTTGTCTCTGCAGTTGAGACTCGCATTCAGCGCCATAGCTGGACGCCAACTTACTCACAAAATTATATCTATGACCCGGAACTGGCCTTGCTCATGTGGCCTGTACAATCAATCCGCGGATGAATATCGATGGAGTTCACTTGGCCAAGGTCGGATGCCAAAGGTATATGAGCATCCACTTCCGCCGGGACCCTGTTGGAGGAATGCCGTGTGCCCCTAGGTTTGAGACTCAAGAAGTCCGCCGGTGAAACCAGCTGGGGATTCCTAATAATAAGTCCAGATCCAGGTGGGGAAAAGGGAAAATGAGCGCAAAGATTATTTACAAGTTTTTGTGAAGTTAATTGTAAAATTGAATCGGTTCAATCCGTGGATAGCATCAATGATACCACGTCCATGTGTAGCGGGAGCACCAGTACTCGCCGTAGCGGCAAGGGGGGATGCTTCTTCCCACCCATGGCAAACGTAGTGTTTAGACTTCCCTGTTTTCCTCCCTGACTGTTCCACCGACCATCTCAATATCAACGGTCAGAAGACATGGAAAGCTCCATATCACTTGATCGTCTGCAGCCACTGCGGAGGGTGGGATGGACCAATCAGGAGCGCGGAGACGGGCTTTCCGCCTGCCGGACGTGCAGCAGTGTTTCCAACCCAGCGGCAGTTCGCCTGATCTTCGTTTTTTTTCACGCTGACCCCAACCCTTCTCTTTGTCCTTCTATCCTTCCCTTTCTGAGACCGTCGGGGGGTCTTGTGAATGTCTCTCGCCTCGCTCCTGGTGTGCAGAAGGAGCTTGTCTGTCGCTACTACTACTTCTACGACTGCTGTTGTTACGGTTTCTTCACCTTCTCCCGCCGCATCGCCGCCGTCTCCTTATTATTATTGTTATCCCTCGACTTCCTCTACTGAACACCTTCCTACGGAGTCTGGTGGCCCTTTGACCGCGTTTCGGTGGTCGCCTGTCCCGTCTTCAAGCGCTGCGTGGTCAATCTCTGGTCGTACCCGCCGTCCGCTAGCACATCAGCTCCCGGGTCCCCAGCGCTGGTCATACGCCATAGCTTCCGCTCCGAGCATCCATCCTCACGGGTTTGTCCGGTTGATCTCGTCGTTCGTACCCTCTGTTCGCTCTCGTCCGCGATCTAAGAATTTTCCGAACGAAGCCATGGATCTGAACGGAGATGCAGGCGCGAAACGCAAGCGCAGCTCCATCGTGCCCGCCGAGCGTCCGGTCAAACACCTCAAGCCCGAAAGCTCTGCGTTAACCCCCGGAGACTCCACGCCGGCCAATGGGACCGTCTACGATATCGAGGATGAGGATGATGCGAGCCGTCTATTGCCCATTGGGCCCGCCCAGGCTGATTCGCCGGAGTGGCAAGCTACTATCGAGGAGGTTGTGAAAAGCGTGGTTTCCATTCACTTCTGTCAAACATGTTCTTTTGATACAGAATTATCGATGAGTAGTCAGGCTACCGGTTTTGTAGTCGATGCTGAGAGGGGGTATATCTTGACTAATCGACATGTGGTCTGCCCCGGTCCCTTTTGGGGTTATTGTATCTTTGACAATCATGAGGAAGTAAGTTTAGCCATAGACCCTTACTCTTGGGGAAGCTGTGTGGCCGAGTATATTGCCGTAGTCGATGCTGATAATGGGCTTTCCCTAGTGCGATGTCCGTCCCGTATATCGAGACCCTGTACACGATTTTGGTATCCTTAAATTCGACCCGAAAGCCATCCGTTATATGAATCTAACAGAGCTCAAGCTCCAGCCCGACGCTGCACGAGTAGGTTCGGAGATCCGGGTCGTGGGTAACGATGCAGGAGAAAAATTAAGTATCTTGTCGGGTGTTATCAGTCGACTGGATAGAAATGCACCAGAATACGGCGAAGGCTACAGCGACTTCAATACAAACTACATCCAGGCCGCTGCAGCTGCTAGCGGCGGTAGTTCCGGTAGTCCAGTTGTGAATATCGACGGTCATGCGATTGCGCTGCAGGCCGGTGGCCGTGCTGACGGGGCTGCAACCGACTACTTCCTTCCATTGGATCGTCCGCTGCGTGCGTTGGAATGCATACGCCGGGGCGAGCCTGTCACTAGAGGTACCATCCAGACCCAGTGGATCCTGAAACCTTTTGACGAGTGTCGTCGTTTGGGCCTGACACCAGAGTGGGAGGCCACCGTGCGCAAAGCGGCCCCCACGGAGACCAGCATGCTAGTGGCAGAAATCATCTTGCCTGAGGGACCCGCCGATGGAAAACTCGAGGAGGGGGACGTGCTCCTGCAGGTCAATGGTGAACTTCTGACCCAGTTTATCCGGTTGGACGACATCCTGGATTCGAGCGTTGGGCAGACAGTGCGTCTGCTCGTGCAAAGAGGCGGTCAAGATGTGGAGATCGAATGCCAAGTAGGCGACCTGCATGCCATCACGCCTGATCGCTTCGTGACAGTGGCAGGCGGCACGTTCCATGACCTATCCTATCAGCAATCGCGACTGTACGCTATTGCCACACGCGGCGTATACGTCTGCGAAGCGGCCGGTTCCTTCAAGCTGGAAAACACCCTTTCCGGATGGCTCATCGATTCTGTGGACAAACGGCCCACGCGAAGCCTGGATGAGTTTGTGGAAGTGATGAAGACCATCCCCGACCGCTCGCGAGTGGTTATCTCTTATCGACATATCCGGGACCTCCACACGCGGGGCACTAGCATCGTCTACATCGACCGCCATTGGCACCCCAAGATGCGATTGGCCGTGCGCAATGATGAGACCGGTCTTTGGGACTTCTCCGATCTGGCGGATCCCCTCCCGGCCCTTCCCCCCGTGCCCAGGAAGGCCGACTTTATCCAACTGGATGGCGTGAGTCAGCCTGCAGCCTCGGCGATCGTGCGCAGCTTTGTGCGTGTGTCCTGTACCATGCCCTTGAAGTTGGACGGTTACCCTCAGGCCAAGAAGACTGGCTTTGGGCTCGTCGTGGATGCGGAAAAGGGGTTGGTTGTTGTGTCGCGAGCCATTGTTCCGTATGACCTCTGCGATATCAATATCACCGTGGCCGACTCGATCATTGTCAATGCCAAGGTCGTCTTTCTGCATCCGCTGCAAAACTACACCATTATTCAGTATGATCCCAGTCTGGTGCAGGCCCCTGTGCAGAGCGCCAAACTCAGTACGGAGTACATCAAGCAGGGCCAGGACACCATTTTCGTCGGGTTTAACCAGAATTTCCGCATTGTGGTGGCCAAGACAGCTGTCACCGACATCACGACCGTGTCAATCCCAGCAAATGCGTCTGCACCACGTTACCGGGCCATCAACCTGGATGCCGTCACGGTGGACACTGGCCTGAGTGGACAGTGCTCCAATGGCGTTCTGATTGGTGAAGACGGAGTCGTTCAGGCATTATGGCTGAACTATCTGGGAGAGCGCACCCCCAGCTCGCATAAGGATGTGGAGTATCACCTCGGATTCGCGACCCCGTCGCTACTGCCGGTCGTCTCCAAGATCCAGCAGGGCGTGATGCCCGAGCTGCGGATCTTGAACATGGAGAGCTACGTGGTCCAGATGAGCCAGGCCCGCATCATGGGCGTGTCGGAGGAATGGATTCAGAAGGTGACGCAGGCCAATCCGTCACGGCACCAGCTGTTCATGGTGCGCAAGGTCGACTGCCCGCCCGCTGGCTTCGACAACACGGCCGACACCTTCCAAGAGGGCGATATCATCCTTACCCTAGATGGTCAGCTGATCACGCGCGTTTCCGAACTCGACGTGATGTACGACAAGGAGTTCTTAGAGGCTCTGATCGTCCGGAATGGACAAGAAATGCGCATCCAGGTGCCCACCGTCCCGACGGCGGACCTTGAAACCGACCGCGCGGTTGTCTTCTGCGGTGCCGTGCTGCAGAAGCCGCACCACGCTGTCCGCCAGCAAATCTCGAAGCTACACAGCGAGATCTACGTGAGCGCAAGGGTATGTTCTTTTTCAGCCCCTTTCCCTTCTCCCTTGGTGAAAATAGGTAGTCACTAACCTGTCAATAGAGCCGTGGCTCTCCCTCGTATCAGTATGGTCTCTCGCCGACCAACTTCATCACCGCAGTCAACGGAGTACCGACCCCAGATCTTGACCGTTTCGTGAAGGAAGTGAGCAAGATTCCTGACAACACTTATTTCCGACTGCGGGCGGTCACATTTGACAATGTTCCCTGGGTGGTCACTATGAAGAAGAACGATCACTATGTGAGTGTTTGATCCATGTTGCAGAGGCGTGGCCTGAAGCTGATTGCGTTAGTTCCCTATGTCTGAGTATCTCAAGGACCCCTCTCAGCCGTGCGGCTGGAGGACGGTTTCTCATAATAAATCCAAACACAAGGATGGCATTGCGCCCGACGCGGCCAATCTCAACCCGGACGCCATGGAACAGGGGTATGACGGGGCCAGCGATATTGAACCGGAGGTGGAGTAAAATAGCGGCTTGTGTATAATAGACCTGGTTGTACGTACCACCGATGTACAGTGCGTGACTAATATATCCAAAATGATGACTTAATGACTGTACCAGTAGTTTTCATTCTCCTGTACTGAATGAGCTCCTGTTGGAAGCCGGCTTTATCTCTACACCAAAGCCCTACCACACTCCTCTATATAGCCAACCACAAAACGAAAAGGCACAACTCATAGTTTCCCTAAGCCTTCCCACACTCCCCATCCCAGTCCCCCAAACAACCCTCGTAGCTCCTCTCCTCCCGTCCTCTGCCTCAGCCGTCCGCCTCGCCCTCAAACTCGCCTTATACCCCGAAAAATCCGTCACCAAGATCCGCCCCAAACACCCTGAATCCCTAGAGAAGGTAGGTAGTAGGGTGTATGTATGTACAGTACCTTCCCAAGAGATGGAGATAAGATGTTCTCTCCGCTTAATATGAACCACGGTTACATGTCGGCTAAGGGCTTGGGTAGTCCTGTTGTAACATTGGATGATTTACCTGATCGTCCGTGGTATTGAGGTATATAAATGTAGTTCAGTTCATCGTACGGAGGACCTGTTTTTATCTAGTAATAGTATTTCCTACGGCTGCACCTATTTATCACATCCACCTCCCGTCCCTCCAGCCAGCATCTATGATGGAGAGATCATAGAGTTTAATTACTCTTTTTCTACTGCTGTAGGTTTCAAACATTAATACATACAAGCACCACGGATTGGATAATAATACAGACTAATGAATCATTCTTCTGAATAGAATATGTTATTGCCTGCCACCTCTTATAAGTTTCCTATCTTCCAGTGCACAGCTCCATACTGTCGGACTAGTAACTATCATATCTAATTGTCCAGTTTCAATAAAGGCCTTAATAACGTCGAGTTCAGCAACCCATAGGAATAAAATGCCCATGTGACTGACTGGCTGAATCTATCTCTCTACCTTCCGCATGATCATGAATCTGCTGGATGAGTTCTTCCCAATTGTCCTCGTCGAACTCAGGAGCTAGACCCATGGCGGTCGTGAGGTAGCCACGTAGCGGCTGCCTAGCAGTTGCCATATTTGTCATATGTGTGTCTATTCCTAAAACTTATGTCATAGCGGTAGCTACTACTAACTAGTTAGATTGACAGTAGGCAAGAATCGGCGGCTAGTGGCTATTCCGCTTGTAAAGTATATCAATCCAAGCACAAGTGTAGTGTGATTGGCTGCTACGGGCGGGAACTAAGCCTTGGCCCACCAAACTGATGCTATGGTGTACTATATTGAAGTATGTGCCAAACATGAACACATGAACAATATTGGGACTTCCCATATAAAATTGTATGGAAGGTCAGATCTTCTTTTCATTCATCGTGTTCGATACCTCCAGTGTGGTGCAGCATTGGGGGTTGGCAGCGTAGCATTAGTCTCCTGCTTGCTTCATTCCGAAGGAACGCTTGTGGGTATGTGTCGAGTGGAGGGAGTTAAAAAGAAAAGAAAAAAGAAGTGCATCATCCGTGAATCGAACACGGGCCTCATCGATGGCAACGATGAATTCTACCACTAGACCAATGATGCTTCTTATTGACAGAAGCTTTTATTTTCTGCATTATCAATCATTATGTAGAAAGTGCTGATTTCAAATCTTATTTTTACTCCACACAACTATTGTGTGACTTTGGTGCTCGACTTTGTCTTTTAGCGTTATAATTTAAATTAAATAATGTTGCCCCCTTGGCAAATACTGTAAGCTAGACCAGCTTATGTCATTGGATTGTTAGAGTTTTGTCTTGTTTGGGAGAGGTGGAACTAATTTGCGGATATATATAGTGGTGCTGGTGGAGGTTATTCATGAACGTGGATAGCCTAATAAGTCCATACGAATGTCCGATGTATTAGGCTATGCTACCAATCACTGTAGTCAAAGACTATACTGCAAGTCGATGATTATAGTCATGACACCATCATCCAGCATATACCAAGCCAACCATCGTCCAAACGCATACAGTAATAAAAGCTCAACATAAGTCAATGCATGATTATAATGCCCATAATGCAGCCAAGCAGTGTCCAATCTCAAGAACGCCGACCAGTCATGCCAACGCGTAAGTCTACTCCTACTAAAACAAACCAGAATAAAACCACTCGGTATCATGATAAACCCATGCAACGGACACTAATTGAAACTCCACCCCCCATTAAGTCGCAAACGCTGTCGCTCAGCGAGATCGCGTCGGATTTCTTCCTGAGTGAGTGCATCAGTACCAGCCCAATTTGCACTGCTGGTGCGTTCGCGGAATTTCTTGATCCTCTTATCGGCCTTGAACGTCTCCTCCAGCGAGAACGGAGCAATGGGCCCAAAAATGGAATCCGCCTCCAAGCCCTCCTGCTGGCGCAGAAGCGACTCGAGCTCCTTGGGTTGAGCCCACTTCGGCACCGGGAGCATCTCAGCATCGGAGTCCTCGTCCTCACTGTCGGTTGCGATTTCCGGCAGATGAATGTTCTCGCCATTAGGATAGTTTGGCGATGGCTTGTGAGCAGCCTTCTGAGTCGAAGAGCTGGCGACTGGGGTCTTGTGCGTAGCTGGCTGGGGGGCATTCGACGGCTCCGCGAAGGGTATCTTGCCACTCGCGTACTTGGCCATGTCCATCGGATGCGCAGGTCGCTGTGATTGAGCAGTCTTGAAGATCGAAGAGCCCGGCTGTGCATGGCCATACAAAGAGGGCTTGGTAGGTTCCTAGTCACGTCAGCACCACAGAAAAACATCATCAAGGGCCGTTGAATTCTTACCTTGCGGATCATCGACTCTTTACGGATGTCGACTGGCGAATCGGCGGAGCCATTGTAGGTCGCATAACGGGGTTGTGCTCGTCTTCCGTTCTCCTTCGCTTGGTTTCGCCAGAAGGCTGCATAGCGCCAGGCTTCGCTGCTGCAGAGCGATGACTTGGTTCATCATCTAGCCCTCTCTTGGGTGGTTTGGCCGGATTGGGTTGAGGTGGGTTGATTGTGCGGTTGTATGGCTGCATGGAGCCCAGTCGTGAAGCGGGACGAGCAGCCTGCGAAGCCGGCCTCTCTGGCGGGTGTGTAGTGTTCTAATATTCACCAATCAGTACAGCTTTCAAAGCCAATGCATTGGGACGAGGACTGTACTTACAATTTCAGGTTGCTGACTACCTTGCCGCTCAAGCCTGCGAGCGTTCTCTAGTCTCCGCTTCTCGATGGCTTGCATCTGGGCGGCCTTCTTAGGGTCTTCGGAAGCAAGTCGCTCTCGACGTTCGGCCTCTGCGCGACTCCGCATCTCTTGTCGACGAGCTTCTTCCTGTTGCTGGGCAGCACGCTTGCGTTCCAACTCGCGTCTTTGTTCTTCTCTCCGGCGCGCCTCGCGTTCTTCCTGCTCTCGCTTTCTCTCACTTGCGAGCTGGGCTTTTCGCTGTGTCTGGCTGGAGACAGAGCTCTTGAAGCTGCTGTTGGAAGACGCCGTGTGCAAAGACGAGTTGCTTGCTTTCTTCTTCAGGGTAGGTGGCTTAGAAGCGGAAGCAGGAGTTGGTACCGGAACGCTGGACTCCGCAGCACCGGACACCGAAGAGGATGCCATGGGTATTTGACGAGAAAGAGCGCTGCCAACACGGATCGACACGGGCTGGGGTTGAGGCTTCGGCTTTTGCAGAGCTTCTCGGGTGGGCCTGGGAGGCGTTGCCTGGTTGACTGCTGGTGTGAGACGGACGGACGGGCGGTGTGTTTCGAGGTTGTCTCATAGCTAGGCTCTGGCTCTCTCGAAGAATGTTTCTGTAGTTGTGACATCTTCTGCGGAGTTGGTGCAACCAGAGCTCTGCGACTTTCATTTTCAGCCGATAGTTTCTCCTGCGCAGCCTTGAGCTGAGCAGCTCTTTGCTTTTCCTTCTCTTGCTGCCATGCCCTCTCTGCCTGCTCTTCTTCCTCCTCACGCTGGCGATCTTCAAGTTCCTTCTGCTTTCGACGTTCCTCCCGCTCGGTAGAGCTTCGTGTTCGGCGGCCTTCTTGTCGCGGGGGACTGTGGTCCCGCGTCGGCTGTGGAACCTTCTTGCTGGCCCTGTCTGGCTCAACACGTTCGGTGCGCTGCATTCTGTGCTCGTCTGGAGAAGAGACCTCCATCCTTGCAGCTGCAGCAACGCCGGCAGAAGTCGTGAAAAGACCTTTGGCAGACCTCACGATGGATTGTAATCTCGACTTAGACGCACTCACCAGACCGTCTTGAGCGATAGGAGAGCCTGCAGGGGTGGTCGACACTTGGCTATCCATATGTGAAGTGGAGGTTTTGGCCTGGTGATCGGGGCGTTGAGGGGATGAATACGTTGGGGTCGAATATTTGCCAAGAACTGCTTCCAAGCCCTGTTTTGCGCTGGATCTCGCTGGATCTTCAGGGGCTGCACTCTTCTTTCGAGTAGCAGATGCATCGTCATGGTCAGGGGTATGACTTGCACCCATGCCAGAGCGTTTCTCTGGAGCATCTGCTGTCTGGCCCCTGAGGAAGTTTGCCTTCGAGGGTGAGCTCAAGGGCCGGATCCATTCGTCATCCTCAGTTTCCATGGTCTCCGGAGCTGGCGTTCCGCGAGATTTCTGGGAGGCGGTCTCCGGTTTTGCATCAGCTTTAGATGACGGAAGCTCTGGATATGTTACTTGTGTGGAGGGCAGGCCTTGGACCGCCGGAATAGACTTCGTAGGTCGTGATGGTTGGAGTTTTCCAAGCATACTGATCTTCTCATGCAATCGCTGAGTAGACGACTTGTTGTGAAGCTTGCTAGCCTTTGTGTCTGCGTCCGTGTCTTCCTGGGAGCCTTCTTTATCATCATCAAGGTCCATCTTCTCACCATGTGCCGCATTCTCATCCAGAGCAGCCTGGGTTGATCTGTGTCCACCGGTCTGCCTACCGAAGAAGCCAGAGCCCCCGGTGTTGTTGATCTTGGCAATGTCAATGTGGCTTGTTCGGGAGATACGGGAGCCACCCAGACTCTTCTTCATGAGCGGCTCGCGAGCAGGAAGTGAGGCAAAAGAAAGACTGCTCTTACGAATCGGCGGGCGATCCGGAGTGGAGCCATCTGAAGGTGAGCCAATGTCATCCAAGTTCTCATCATCGAGGGCCATATCATCCTTTGCGTCATCCTTCTCTTCTTCATGAAGCTCCGACGGCTGGGGAGCGCGAGTTTTCATAGGCGATGATTTAACAGGTGATGATATTGTGTCTTTTGGTAGTTGAGTTTCTGGTGCCTCTTCTGGCTCTTCCGCTTGCTCCGCCTCTGGTTGCAGTGCTGGTGTTGGCTCTTTCGGTTCAGGTTCCTCGTCATCGACATCGGGCTCCGCGTCTGGCTGTGCCTCAGGCTCAGGCTCAAGCTGCACCTCTGTCTCCGGTTTCGGCTCGGGCTCTTTCGCCTTCGGCTGTGGCTGGGGGGTATGTTCCTTTGTGGCCTCTTCAGGAGTTGGGTCAACTTGCATAGGCTCCACCGTGTTTCTGCGCTGTTCAACGTCCTCATGTGCTGAGTGGAAGGAAGCGCCCGTGGAACGGCGGTTAATCGAAGAACGATGTTCTTGTACGTCTTTCGGGGTGGGTTGACTCTCGAATGGCTGGGTGGATGTTTGCGATTCAGGCTGCACCTGTGTCAGAACAACATCGTCATCTTCTTCCTCTTCGCCTTCATCCGGCATTCCATGGTAGCCCGAGTCCGTGTTATAGGTCGTGAAAGAGTTCATGTTCTTGCTAAGATCAGGGTACTGGAGTCGTGGGACATTCTCTGTAGCATGGTTGGGCTTTGTAGGTGTAGCTGCAGCTGGAGCTGGAGTAGGCACGGAAACAGGGGCCTTTTGTTTAGCAGAAGAACGGTGAGGTGTTGGGCTCGCAACCTTATCCTCAAACCTGTTATGCGACGTTGAAAAGATCTCACTCAAGGGCTAAAGAGGTCAGTAGAGCCGAAGACTAGCCAGGGATAATGGGAAACATACCACCCGACTCTCAGCAGGATCCCTTTTGCGTGCAGTCCGAGGCGTCTTGCCTCTTAACTTTCCGGGGGTTTTAAAAGCTTCTGTGAAATTGCTATGCAGGTGTCAGCACGGGAACGGATGTAGGGGGTATGTCGGTCGCAACGGACAATTGGTTGCTGGAGAAGATCTCGGCCATATGCTCATTCAACCAGTCCATCTCATGGCGCACCGGATATTCCACTTCTTCCATCTCTTGATTGAGCAGATTCGTAAAATTCTCCTTCTCCGTGGAAATCCATGCCGCAGAGCCCACAGGCTTCTGCGCCCTCGCGCCACTAGCGGCCATGACGACGTAAACAAACGCGATGCCCAGCTGTCGGTCGGTCGAGGTCAATATTCAAATTGAACGAGTGAAACTGGGGGCGACAAAGCCCAAATCAGGATAGCGACTGGGGCGACAGCGGCATTGAAAGTTGGCGTGGGGTCGGTGGATATTGGTTGTCGTCGGTGGGCTGAGGATGTCCGTCGTCGGCAAGAGTCGAGGCATCAAAACATCGGAAACGCGTAAGTCCCACCCATTCACGTGACCTTATGTCATGCTTGCCTGATTGTCCAGGCATACATTTACAGCGTGTCATGGCATACACTTCAACATCCATAGTCTATACCATAGTACTCAGTACGAAATATATGACAACTTTTTTTTTTCTTTCATACCGGCATCATCTATACTGAGACTGTAATATGCATAAAATGGATAGTGCACTTCCAGTTCCCCGCTTCGATCCCTGCTCAAAGAAAGTTACCGCGCTCTGCAACTAAGTCGTTATATTCCGTAACTAGTCATTAGTTAATTTGATTGAAGACTAATTAATTAATGACTTGATTCGCAAGAGATTTCCGAACAGTATGATGTCATGGCCATATCGGCGGAATCTAGATCCATCCATGTCCGGATTGGGAAACGGAGAAGAGAGTCACGTTCTGGGACTCAGTATGAAGAGATCTGTGCCTGAGGACGCCAAGGGAATACATTCGATGTGGACGGTAGTCAATTCATCCCTTGGAGATATAATTGTGCAGTGCGTGCTGGTATCTTGCGGTGTAGGGTAGAAAGTCAATGTCCCTTACGTCAAGCATTTGTATGTACCTTAGAGATTTTTATTCAAGGCCATGGGTTTCTCGCTACGACAATCTATACACATCTGAGGTATATGTTTAGTAGTCCCTGAAAGGATCTTAGTCGAAGAATGATTATTGGTCGAGGCTGAAGTTAGAGCGATAACCTGCGACTGGGTACCCAAGAGAGGTTTCCCCAAGCTGTCACCAACTACTAGTAGTACTAGTCGTACCGGCTCAAGCCACCCCAGGATTATATGGAAATCCCCATGACTGAAATGCTAGAACGGACTCACCGAGAAAGCTTGTGGTGACCTTTTTGAGTGGGGATAGAGAGCTATAGAAGTAAAGTTTCTGGAGTACTTCGGTTTATTCTCTGGAAACGCGGCACTGGAATGAGAAGAAAGGCGTTGTTTCAACTGGTTGACTGACAAATGAAGTCAAGAATGCAGCTCAAAGATCCTTGAAACCGATATGCTTGTCCAACGGGCAAGAGGCGGTGTTCGAGGCCCAAGCCGTATCACGCATATGACAACTCACCCCGGGAATCGATCAGATATCGCATCGTTGGGCAAGGCAATCAGCCCTCCACTAGCCACGTTTGCAACTCTCAGAAGGATCGCAGTGCTGGCTACAACACAATGGTTTCTAAATATACGGAAGACACCGCTCATCAGGTTCGATCAACTTCGGAAAAGGTAGCCGGTTCATGAATTATGTGCGAGAATAATCACATCCGGTTCTACCCGATGTATACCAACTAAGCAGCGAATCTGCCATTTGGCTGGTGGATGTGCAATATAATTATGAATCCTGCCCGTGTAGTTGATTGGGAATCACCTTCCTGTAATGTTGGCTCAGAGACCAACATTGCTTGCAGCTACGGTGCGGACCGCTAGATCCTATCCAGTAAGTAGCGCGTTGCTCGTCTAGAGCCGCTCAGACCTGCAACCAAGCCCATTTGCACCTAAGGAACCAGGAGGTTTGATATTTCACAGTTATGACTTGTCTGTCATGGCCGTAAGTGATCCACATGGTGTTTCCCAAGACTTTTTTCTTTCTTTCTTTCTTTTTTTCTGATCATATGTGATTTCTCTTTCTTTCATGGTGATTTTTCTTGTCGTCTTATTTTTCTTTGGAAGGGCCGAGATGGTCTATTCCTACTTAAATTTATATTAGCGGCCGCGAAGGTTAAGTTGGCAGCTCAGCTGGTGAAAGTCAAAAAGATCACATGTTCATTGGTCTGGACTGGCGGAAAGAAGAACTAAAAGGGAACTTGAGACACACTAACAAATTGAAAGGAACCGCGGTAAAGGTACCGTAATTCTTACGTAGCGGTTGGTTTGTTTCAAACAATGACGATTATAGGCAGTCATTCCAAAAAAATATCCCTAAAAAATGAAATGAGAAAGAAATGTAGAAAAAACAACCTTGAAAATATCACCACATCTGTGAAGACAATCAACAAACTAATTAACAATATTTCTCTCGGACCGAACTTAACAGCAAAAATAGAAAAGCGGAGTAGACGCAAGTCAGAACAAACAGTTGTAGGTTTCTCTCTCACACGACCCTTTCAGGCGCCGGAACTCTCGCTTGTCAATTGCATCACCCTCCCTCACCTTCTCCTATCTTCTTCTCCCTCACAGGTCACCCAGGATCTTACCTTGCACCCCCTCTTTCCTTCTCTTTCATTCTTTCGTTTCTTCATTAGTTCATTCAATTCCTCCACCTTACAAGTGGTCATTATTTTAATCCTCCTTTCACCTTTGTCCATTTTTTGCATTTTCTTATCTTACCCAGCTTCAGGGCTACACAAACATCTTTCCGAAATGGCCGATAGCACCAGACCCGGTGACGTGAGCTATCCCGACACCAATGGAAGCAGTAAGGTACGCTGGAAATACATTGGATAGCGAGTGCCTTGAAAATGAGCAGTAATTGACTGTATCTTAGTTATGATTGAATACTCCCCAAGACGGGTTGCCGGAGTCGTTCCACAATCCGATGCTAACGCTTATGCTTAGGTTTCAAAAATGCCGTAACTAATGGTAATTAGATCCCGCAATGCTCAAAAACCAGTTGCAAGAGGACAATTAACCTGACAAATTCCTTCACAGGGCCCGTGGTTGATCACATCAAGTCGGAGGCTGCCCGTACCGAACAAGAGCTACGCGAATTGAAAAATGCTCGTGTGACGCCCTCGACCACCACTGCGACCGGCCAACACCTGACCTGTATGTGGTGAAGATAGTCCACAACGACACAACAACACAGCTAATTCGTTCCAGACTACCATTCCCTGTTGTACAGCCTCCTGAGCGTGAGTGAGCTATTGCACCGTGATGGACACGATAAACCTAACCCGTGACTAGTGGGAACAACCTCGAGCTACTGCTGCTTCGTTTGCGACCGTCGTGACTTTTATTTTCGCCGCCCGTTACCTGCCTCTGCTCCGCTGGTTCTTCAAATTCGTCTACGTGGCTCTAGGATGTGAGTTGTGATCCCCCGTTTGATATGGGCCGGGCGATAATTGATCTGTCTAGTTACCGCTGCCGCCGAGCTCGGTGGTAGACTCGTGCTGTCGCAGGGTCTCGCAAGCTCTTTCCGCCCTCGTAAATACTACACCATCCCGAAGGAGACGATCGAGGGAGTCTATGAGGATCTTGAACAGCTCCTGAACTTTGTCCTCCTCGAATTCCAGCGCATCCTGTTTGCCGAGAACATCGTCCACACTGTCGCTGTAAGTTATGAGCGTATCGATATGGGTGTGCCCGAAACTTACCCATTTCTCACCCGTACAGGCTTTCGCTGCCGCCTTCAGCGCCTATTGGTTGATCAAATGGCTTCCATTCTGGGGCCTGTCTCTGATCGCGGTTACCATCGCTTACATTGGACCTCTGGTCTACATGAACAACCGTGAAGTCATCGATGCACAGATTGAAAACCTCCAAGAAGTGGTCAACTCTCAGGCCCACCAACTGAAGGACCTTGCTGAAGAACGTACCTCCCATGCGACCGGTTTGGTGAAGCAGTACGTGGATGGCTACAGCGCCAAGGCCCAGGAATACATCGGCCAGCGTCGCTCCGTATCGCCGCAGATGACCAAGGTCTCCACCCCGGAGCCTGTGATCAAGAAGGAGATCGACACCGAGCCCGCATTCAAGACGACGGACTTCCCGGAAGCACCCAAGGAGGAGCCCGTTGCCGTGAAGGAGGAACCCGTGGCTGTGGCGGACTCGATTGAGCATCCTGCTTCGAGTGTGGAGAAAGAGCCTCTTCTGGCGGCTTAAGATGCCTCGGCCATTTCATGTCTTGCTCGATCAGCCACCCACGAATGATCGAATCGGGCGATGGATATGCTGATCGCGCAAGAGCTTCCTTATTCGGCACTGTTTTGTGGGACACGCCCGACCAAAATTGTACTGAATGTTGAGGTATAAGGATGGAGAATAGGCGTGTACGATGGTATGATGCGGTTTGAAGGTTTGACTTTTAAAATTTTCTATTGCGCCGGAGATATTATCTTTTTCCCATTTCTTTTTTTCAGCTTGACACATTTGCACTTTATTCTCGCTAGTACCTTCGGCCTTTGTATGTACATCTTTGACGTTCAATTGAGCCTTCTAATTTTTCTGCTTTATATGATCCACAAATTATTACTAAGGTCCTACACTGGGCGAAGGCATGCAGAACGGCAAACGCGCATTAGAAGAAACAAGAATAAAAAAAAAAGGGAGCAAAGAGGCGAGGGAACAAGAGAAACACACTGGAACAGAGGCTAAAAAAAGTATCTTCAAGAGATTGCAGGTGTTGTGCGAGGTACCGGCTGTGTTCATCTGGGATGCAACTGGTGTTCCGGAGATTTTCCTCGAACATATGTAAATTTGACCCTTCACTGTTGAAGCCGCGGACCTCGGCGTCGTCCCACCATATTCACAGTCCTATCGACGCGATCATGGCTTTTTTTCCCTGCAAGACTCCAGTCCGGGATTCGACCATGGCTGTCCCCGTTTGACAGCAGAGCAGATCAGGGACGTCCGCCCTCACACGACGTCGCGGAAGCCGTTCCTCTGCCCCAGGTTGAGAGACGTCACACAAGTGCTGCCAGGCTATTTTACGGCGCAAGTGCATCGTGGTTCAAGCGTCGGGCGCTTGAATGCGATGGACTTGCATTCAACATAGCTTTGAAGTTCTAATTGACCCCCAGAGTCGACCATCGTAAATTCTATACAAGTAGAAAACGACATCGACGTCATTGGCTGAGCGCTCCATGTCAGCTGACCGCATCGACGGGAGTAGCAGTTTGTTCTGTTTGCATTACCAGGAGCAGCTGCTCCATCCAACTACTTACTACTGCTAGGTACTCTACTAGACTCTTCAACAGCAGTGCCAATCCATCCAATCGCTGCGTCTTACCTGAACGTTTCGTTTGCTCGTAACTGAGATGCTGTGCCACAGAGCGAGCCAGGTCCATGTGTGATTGCAGCAGACAAATTTAACACGAAAGAATGTCTTACAACTCACGCCGTGATTACTCAAGTTTAAGCCTCTATCTTTCGAATCCTACACCCTTCGCTCTAGGACTTCTTCGTTTGAAATGCTGTCTTTTCCAATTAAAGACGGAGAACGAACAGCCTGAACTTACTCATGCCTCTGGTCTCACTCCAAGCCAGGAACCGTATGTCTCGGATATTGGGCTTCCTTTCTGTTTCTAGATCTTACATTCTGGCTCATTGCTGAGCTATTTGTCAACTGATTAGCCAAAGGCGCTCCGATATTCCTCTTTATGTGCTTTTCCTAATCATGAGCTAGAAACGTCCCTGCAGAACAGCCCTAAGTCCCAGATTGCAAGACGACGATTGAGCTTGGCTCCCCCACAAGAGGTAAGCGATCCTGGTCGAAAGGGCTAGGGTTGTTGCCGCAAGGGACAAAGCGAAAGGGAAAAAAAGGGTCTCCATCAATGTAAAATCCTGAATTAAAGAAATTAGCAAGGCAAACACTACGAAACGACGCCACCATGAGTGGGACTCTTGCAGAGAAGCCTGCGTGGAAGGTTCGATGATGCCCATAGCCAGTCATATTAAACCTTGGATGCTTCTATGACAAATACCTGAGCGGGAGCAAGACCTTTGGACCAATGTGGATGTTGGTTTCATGGACACTGAGCAGCCAGCCTAGTGGTTGGAGCGGTGTTACGCTCGATGTGAGGTGAGGCTTCGGCTGAACTTAGAACAAGTTACTAAGAGGCATCCCTCATGGCGCGACGGAGCGTTGGCTGACAAAGATAGAGAATGAGATGATCTCATCGCTACTGAAGGCTCTCGATGTAACGCTTTTCATTAGCATTAGGTTTGTATAATTAGTGTCCGCGCATCGGGGCTACTTTAGGCTTTGCTCATGGGATAGCGGTCAACAATCACAAACGCATGTGGCCGATCCTAAGCTTTCCTCCTTGTCCTTACTAAATACACACATTATAAGCCGAATGGATAGGGGCGTGGCCATCAGAGATGACTCATTCGTTGGAAGTACTGCAGGTATCCGGATAGTGAGACCCTCCCAATGACGGCCTCACAAGTCCGGAACCGATGAGTCCCTTCGTTTATTGGTCGCACGATCATGGGGGATAATCTCCCAGCGATCCTGACACTCGCTCTCCTGATATCTAATTCAGATGCCCCATTACTTTACATCAGTCGATGAGTAGCTCACCGGAAATCGCAATGATCGAAAAGCACTGGCAGAAGGTTGCGCACAAGTGATTGCGATGCAAATGGATATCTTCAGCCCTCATGGTTCCTTTTCTCATTTAGGTTTACGCTTACCAGACCGCCGTATCCATCTGTTTGCATGGCGCGGGAGATCTGGATCAATAAAAAGCAATGAGGGTGATTTTAGTCCCGCTCAACCAGGTAAGACCGCCACATGGGACGAAAGTGTCTGAAACTGATCTACCCTGTGTCGTTCCTGGTCCTGCGTCATCTTGAAAGGGGTAGCTGCAGGTCGGAAGGTGGAACAAGTGATGCCTCGAAGAGAAGTGAAATCTGTTAGCAGGTCGCCTGCCGATATCGAACCCGTATAGATCCAGAGCCCGTTGCCGAGTCAATTCCTTCTTTTGCCTGAGGAGTACTTGCTATGCTCTATTTGGGGTGAGGTATGGCAAAATGGGTTCGCGAATGCTGTCTGCCCAATCTGATGGGTGCCTCGTGATGGCCCTTTGGCCAAGTACCGGTGAGGGTTTCTTATGCCGGCGATTCTAAGACATGAACCCAACCCAGCTGTCCAGTGGAGGATGTAGCTGTAGGTCTGGCTCACCGCTGCCTTAGATGGCCCATTGCCTCGAACAGAGACGGCTTTTGGCAAACAGGGGAGTTTTCTAAATCTTTCTGTCGGATGTCGTTCAGTATCCACTCCGGGTTCCAGGTTGCGCCGCTGGATATATCTGACAAAGGAGATGCTGTGGCGTAGGTTTCCGCAGACGTTAATATTTGTTATTTTTGTAAATATATGTTTTATTTTTACATTTCTTTTCTTTCAGGTTGTCAGAGGCTCAGACGAATGCCCGGAGCAGCGGTAAGCTTGGATAGCTACCCTCATATCCATCTGTTTCTTTTTTCTTTTTTCTTTTTTTTGCCTCCGTCATTGTCTCGCGCCTCCCTGAAGCTTGGTAGAAGCTCTAGAACCGTTTATCTGTGGCTGAGGACCTAATAAGGATCGCTATTCCTGCGAAGTCAGATAAATCCCTTGTCATCTTGCCACCTTCACCGACGCTTTATTCGGGACGACAGTTTTTCATACTTCACTAGTACCTAGAGCCACTGCTGCTTACAAACTCTATCGAGACATGGCATCCATAGAATCGCTTCTGAACCCGCTCCCTGACGCAAGTCAGTTCTCTCTCCCAAGCCCGGCTCCGACGAGCTCCGACGCGGCTCCTTGCAGTGAACCACGTCAGAAGAAACCGAAGATCGCGAAAGATGCTCCCATCTTCAACAGGGGAAAAATTAGGGGAGAGCTGCGGTATCCGCCCTGTGAGGAACGCGACGAAGCGTTAACCCAAGCGCATCGCAAGTTCCAACTCCAACCCATGGGGGATATTGCCGAATATCCTAGACACATACCCTATAACAGCGACAAGAAGACGTTCCAAGAGAAGACCGGACGGGAAAGCTTTGAAGGTATGTCGTACTTGTATGCGCACGAAGACAGCGATTCTGATATCTACAGTGTTCCAGTATACGTTCAAGATCCCGGGCCAAGAGAAGCAATGGACAGTGACGTGGGACTATAACATCGGGCTTGTCCGTACAACGCATCTTTTCAAGTGTCAACAATACTCCAAGGTATGTATGCCCATGACACCTGACACGGAATCGAACTCACCGGAGGATTTTAGACCACTCCTGCCAAAGTCCTGAATGCGAACCCCGGTCTTCGCGACATCTGTCACAGTATCACAGGCGGGGCGCTCGCAGCACAAGGTACCGATCATTTCCCATTGCCCATCGTTCCAAACCAACTAACTTTGGACAGGATACTGGATGCCCTTCGAAACCGCAAAGGCTGTTGCTGCAACATTCTGCTGGAATATCCGCCACGCGCTCACGCCGCTGTTCGGCGTTGACTTCCCATCCCTATGCGTGCCCCCCACCAACACCAGTCAATATGGACACATGCTCATAGATCGGGACATCGTGCAAAAGGCGACCGACACCGCGAACTACTACCGAATGCTCGAGCTTCACTCTCCGGAAGTCACCTCCCTCCCACCTATCTTGCACCATAATACACACCCCCATGGCGAGCCCGATCGCTCTGCCTCATCGCTGGACTGCAACACCCCAGACACATATAATGGGATGCCAAACAGTCCGATCCGCAACACATTCACCCCGGTGAACACACCCTGCAGCACGGAAGCAGCGTCTTCGAGCCCACGGCAGGTCCTGGCTGCTCTTTCGAGAGTGCGCAGCAAAACCAACGACGACAGTGGTTCTGAGGGAACACATTCCTCTACCCCGTACTCTGAGAGTATGGACACACCGACCGAGGGTCTATCCGACACTGATGATGAGTATCACGCCAGCGACGGTGGCGATGGCCATGCCATCCGGCCGCAGGATACAACGACTGATGATGATGAATACAATATCGAGACGCGCGCTCGGAAGTACAGATCGGCGCTCTTCGCCCGGGAGGTGAAGGCTGCACATGCGCTGCTTAGTCTATGCATGCAGGAGGCAACCGGCAGTGACGAAGAGTATGTCTGGGTTGACAGGGAGCGAAAGAGACGCAGGGCGTCTGCTTAGCTGGTCTTCATAGTATACTGGTTTGCTTATTTACTTACCGTGAGGACGCGGGACGAGAAACGAGAAACATAGACAGGTCGGCGTTAGGTCTTGTATTGTGTAGTGATTGACTTGAATTAAACATTTTATTATGATTAACATATCTATATCTACTCATCTAGTCATCTATCTATGTATTGATCCATCTCTACACCCAATGCATAGATATCACAATCCCCCCCCCTTCCCCCTTCTCCATTCTCAACCCTCAATCACCAACCAACCCCCCCAAACAAAGAAAGAAAAAAAAAAACCCTAAGAATCCACCGCAAAACGCGACCACCCCCTAATCTTCACCCCCCAATACCAAAAAACATACGGCACGGGGGTCATCAAGACACTAATACACGCCAAGATGGTAAGCGTATACTGGACGCCCAGGTTACGATAGAACGGGATGCCGACGACGGTCATGCCGCCTGCAGCACAGTACCGCGACACAGTCATGAAGCCCAGCGCGGAGGCCGCGTAGATGTCGTAGCTGTCGATCACGTACATGTAGCTGGAGATGAAGACGGTGATGGTCCCGAAGCCGAAGACGGCGGAGGCGATGATTGGGGACCAGATTGAGATGTGGTTCTATATTTTTTTTAATTAGTTTTGGGAGATTGATTTTAGGGGTTGTCATGCTGGGGGATAGGATATTGGGGGAGAGAGGCGAAGGTTTGTGGTTGTAACTTACGTAGTCTGTCCAGCCCATCCAGAATAATCCGATGGGAATGAATGGGGCGCCAAGCATGGCGAACCAGAGCCTGTTTTCGGGTCTTGTTGGGTGGGGGGTTTTCTTGGTATTTTCTTCTTGTTGTTGGTTGTCGTCTTCTTGGGATCCTTCTAAGCTGACGGTTGCATCTGTTCCTGGTCTCGAGACCCCAGTGTTAGAAGAAGAAGTAGCAGTAGTAGTAGAAGCAGCTTCAAACTCCCTCTTAGTCCACACATAAACAACAGGAACCCACAGCCCCGCCGCGGCAATGCCGACATACATCGCGACCCAGACGATATTGGTCAACCCCTGGCTGAGGCCATACACGTCCTGGAAGATGAAGGGATACCCGTCGAAGAAGGTAAACAAGACGATATAGATGACGGTCATGTAGAGCGAGATGAGCAGGATAATGGGTTCGTGGACGGTGAGCGCAAACTGGCGTTTGCAGGCGCCGAGAATGCGGTCGAGGAGGGCGATCTTCTGGACGTCCATTTGGGAGCGGTAGCGGTTGTCGCCGGTGACCTGGCGCAGGTGGGCGGCTTTCCACTTTAACAGGAGGGGCCCGTACGTCTCGGGCTGGAAGAGGAGGATGAGGCCCATAACCAGGCCGGACATGATCAGCATGATCCAGTTGGTCCAGCGCCAGGAGAGCGTGCCCTGGCCCATATAGGAGGCGATGACGGGGCCGAAGATGGGCCCGCCGAAGGAGGTGATGGCGTAGAGCGGGAAGGTGAGGGTTTTCTCGAGCGGGTTCCAGAGGTCGGCGATGGTGCCGCCGGCACAGGTGAGGGGCGGGCAGCCGAAGACGCCGGCCAGGAAGCGGAAGGCGAGCTGGGCGCCGATGTTGGGGGCGAGGCCGCTGGCCATGATGAAGATCATGAAGAGGGTGAGGGAGCCGATGTAGACGGCGTTGCGGCCGAGGATTTCAGACAAGGGCCCTGAGACGAGGGAACCGGCGGCGAAGCCGAGGAGGTAGATGCCTGTGGCGAGCGAGGCGACGACCTCGCTGACGTTGACGCCGCGGCATTTTGGGGGATCACGGCGGATTCGATGGATGATGCGGCGCCGACTGCAAAGGCGAGGGCGGAGACGACCAGGGTGGCCGTGATTCGCGTGGTCATGCTATAATTGCGCGGATTCATGGGATCCTGGCCCTGCTCCCAGTCTACGAGGAAGACTGACGAGGGTGTCCCGCTGCTGTCTGTGATGTCTCTGCGCTGTACGCCGGGGGGCAGCGCCAGTGGCCGCGATTCAGGTCTCTTCTCCCAGACAGTCTCGTCATTTTCGCTGGTATTGCCGCTGGTACCTTTGCTTTCGCCTGGTATGCTCTGGCCCCATTCCGGATGGTCTGCAAATTGCTTGCGCACGGCCTGGCCGATGCGACGATACTGGAGATAGGACTGCATGGTACGAGAGTCAGTACTGGCCACTGTTCAGGAAAGAAAGCGAGGAAATCGCACTCAATATAGGGCCTGTGAGCTGCTGAATAATAGAATGGGGCCATTTTTTCTATCTCGGATTTACAGTGGAGCGATTTGACAGTTGTAGTGGGCTGGAGCCAGCAGGGCCCAGCAGGATCCAGTGTGATAAGACAAGACCGTGATTGTTGCTGCATGGAAACCCTTCAAGACTACCTGAATGGGTTATCGGGCCCGCCTCCCTACGGCCGATGTACCGAGTCGGAGAAAAAGAGCTTGTCGTGGGGCTTCGGACTTCGCGCCGGCTTACAAATGGCTGGTTCGTGCTCGGTGGTAAATGCCTTATATTACTGCTATCCCCTAAGGCCGAAGCAATCCTGAGGAAACGCCAAATTACAAATTCAAGAAACACAAGAGAAAGAGAAAGAGAAAGAGAGATATCGAACACAATAACAATGGCGGCAATAGCCTGGCACCATCACGAAATGAAGTCTAGACGCTCAACGTCTCCCCATCACCTCGCCACCTCACTCGCTGTCCTCGAAATCATCTTCCGAGGCGTCTCCTCCGTCCTCGCTGTCATCCTCGATCACGTACGTTTTCTTGGCTGCTGCAGTCCGTCGCGCAGGCCGACCAGCGGGTTTCCGAGCAGGACGCACCTCTTCATCTTCGGAATCGGCGGCCTTCTTGCCCCCAGCGGGAGAGTCCAAGATATCATTGGCCATGGCGTCAATATCGTCATCGGACAAGTCATCCGCTAACTGTTTCTTCCGGGCAGTGGTTTTCGCTTGCTTGGAAGCGTATGCCTTGGCAGCAGGGGACAGAGTGGTTTGTTTGGTGGCTACAGCCGGCTTAGCGACAGCAGCAGCATCCTTCTTGGGACGACCGCGCGCCTTCGTAGCGGTCGGCTTGGCGGCAGTGGCTGCCGCCTTGCCCCTTGCGGCGGGCTTAGCTTTCGCGGCGGGCTTCACAGGCTCATCGTCATCCTCGTCGGCGACGTTATCATCCGACACCTTCACTTCCTTGGGCTTCACTAGCAGCGATCGCCGTGGAGATTTTGAGGGCAAGAGTTTCCCGTAATCAGTCTCATCGTCGAGATCAGACGAGATCCTCGATGTCTTGGGAGGCTGGTCTGCAACCCAGAGCTGCTTCCGGGCTGATGCTCGGAGAAAAGCAGACGGGAGTCGGCCGTAGTGCTGTCTTTGGCGCCGATGCCCTTGACCATTTGGCTGACATCACCCAGGAGATCATCTCCGTTGTCACTGTCAGAGTCGCTCAAGGTATACTTGACAGGTTTGCGAGACCGGCTAGGGGGAGCGGACGACTTGGCAGCCTCGGCCTTCGTGATCTCCATGAAGTCGTCATCATCAAGATCGTCCTCGTCCTCGTCGTCCTTGGGCTTAGGCTTAGGCTTGGCCTTGGCCGCTGGACGGCCTCTCTTGGGAGGTGCCTCGACTTCCATTACATCCTCATCCACTTCTTTCGCTTTGGAAGCGGTTTTAGCGGCGGCTTTGGGTGCTGCACGACTCTTCTTAGGAATGACCTCTTCGACTTCTGATAGACCCATATCCTCATCTTCATCCTCCTCCTTGGGAGACTTAGACGCTCCACGGTTTTTCTTGGGAATTACTTCCAGATCGAAGTCGTCGTCGAAGTCATCTTCCTCCTTGGGCGGGGATTTAGACTTCGCTGCCGGCTTGTTCAGGTAACTGAGGAGGCCTCCCTTAGGCGC
This sequence comes from Aspergillus nomiae NRRL 13137, assembly GCF_001204775.2. Classification (NCBI taxonomy): domain Eukaryota; kingdom Fungi; phylum Ascomycota; class Eurotiomycetes; order Eurotiales; family Aspergillaceae; genus Aspergillus; species Aspergillus nomiae. The sequence goes on along the minus strand of NW_015378224.1, from coordinate 36,663 downwards.
AGCTTCTTGGCCGCAGCGGATTTCTTCGTCTTAGGCGCAGCAAAGTCCTCATCATCCGGATCATCTCCAAGGGCGGCCTTGCGCTTCTTCGCTCCTGCTCCACGGCCCGCCGTCGTCATGAGCTTCGAGGAGGTGCGCCGACCCATCATAGCCACCTTACGCAGGCGACGATGTTCATCCTCGAGCTGGAATCTCCATTCAGCGATGAACTCATCCAGGTCATGCTTCCAGATATCTTCCTTGGACATCTTGATCAACGCGTCGACCTCAACCTCCTTGTCGCCAATCTGGCGGCGGAGCTTTTCGACACGCTCCTGCGTCAAAGACCAAATGGGCATGCCCAAAAGGTAGTCGTAGGCATTAGAGAGGACTTCGGTGTCCTGAGAGTCAGACTCCTCGCTCTCTTCCTCGACGACCGGTTCTTGTTCTCCAGCCTTGACGGCTTCGGCCACCTTAGGGAATGCCTTGTACCCTTGATCTTTCAGTTCCTGGACCAGGACAGTCTTCTTCTTCTTGGAGATGACCAACTTCCCATCGATGATCTCCTGGACGAACCGCGCCTGGTTGCTGAGCTTGTCGAGCTCCTTTTGGAGCTGCGAGAGCTGATGCTGCTTGCGCTTCTCGTAGAACTTTAGGCGATAGGTATAGAATTCCTTGAGGATGTCCCCAACCGTGGCATACTTCGTGATGCGACCTTCTGGGTCGAAAGCCACCAAGTTGGTGGTCGCCACCGTTTTAGACAACTTGAACTTCTCCTCTAAGCCTTCCGACAGAGCACCCTTCATGTTCTTCTCATCCAACTGGATGACGAAATGTACCTTGGTATGGGTGTTGTAGTCCTTGTAGTCTTTGATGAATGAGGGGGCCTTTTCAGCTTTGATGATCTCCTCCAGCTTGTCCTTGAAGTCCTGGGTCCAGGTCCGGATAGGAAGTTCGGTGATTTCAACTTCCTTCTCGCCGGTCTCTTTGATGATACCACTGAACTTGTAGCGATCGCCACCGATATCGGTAACTTCACCGGTGAATCCGCGGAACCATGGCTGCATGGGTCGGATTTCTTCTCCGTCCATAAGTCTCTTGAGGTTGTCCACGATGTCCTCGGGGTTGTAGTTGGGGATGGATGAACTCCAGCCGGTACCGATACCGTCAGTACCGTTGACCAGGAGCATGGGAACCACGGGCACGTAGACTTCCGGCTCAATCTTGGCCCCGTCATCCTCATTGTACGTAAGTAGGGGATCGTCATGAGGATGGAAGACACGTCGGGCGAACGGCGACAGACGAGTGTAGATATAACGAGCACTGGCAGCGTCGGATCCACCCTGAAGACGACTACCAAAGTTGCCACTGGGCTCCAGACAGTTGACGTTGTTGGACCCAACGAAGCTCTGTGCCAGAGCGACGATGGTCTGCTGCAGGGAGGCGTCACCGTGTTGATACGCAGTCATACCCGAAACGTGACCCGCCAACTCGACCACCTTCATATCCTTCTTCAAGTTGCGGCGGAAACAGGTATAGAGAACCTTACGTTGACCGGGCTTGAGGCCATCCACGACTGAAGGAATCGAACGGATATTGTCCGCCATACTGAACAGGATGAGCTCCTTGTTGATGAAGTCGGTGTAAGTAATCTTGGACACGGAGTGATCCAAGAAAGTACCTGGCTTGAACTGACGCAACCATTCCTTTCGCTCATCGGCCTTCTTCTTGGAGAACGCAAGCTCAATCAGCCCCACCTCGTTGTCCTGCATGGTGTGGAACTCCTTGAGATGGCGGTCAAGGTCACGGAAGTAGACTTGTGCATCTTCGGTGGTACTGGTACCCAAACCCTTGTAGTACTTGTGGTCCCAGCCGCGTTCGTGCCTGTGCTCCTCTTTCCAGGCTTCATACTCAGGCATGGTAAAGAACGAGCGCTGTTTCGTCGGATTTTTCGGGTCACCCTTCCACACTTTAATAATAGGGGTGATAAACTCGATGAGAAACTCGGGAATCTTCAACAAGCTCGGGAATTGAGCTTGCAAAAAGTTAATGAGCAAACCCTTAATGTGAGAACCATCATGATCCTGATCGGTCATGATCATCAAGTGTCCATAACGCAGCCCACGGGTGTCCGTGTATTCTTTCTTGTGCTGCAAACCAAGGAAGTTTTTAATGTTCTGAATTTCTGCGTTCTTCGAGATCTGTTCGAAAGTGGCATCACGGACGTTGAGCAGCTTTCCTCGAAGGGGGAAAACACCAAAGAGATCTGGACCGACCACCGCACGGCCGGCCATGGCCAGACCCTTGGCCGAGTCACCTTCTGTCAGAATCAGGGTACAATGATGGCCATCCTTGGTACCAGCCTTGTTTGCATCGGTCAGCTTGGGATTGTTCATGCGAGTGCGGCGACCACCATCGGTCTTCTTCAGCATCTGGTCGGCCTTTTGCTGAGCGAAATGCAGAATATTCGACATGACGTCCGTCTTCAAGATCTTCTTGTAGAAGTCATCTTCGAGAACACATTTGCTGCCAAATTGAGATGACTTGGTGGTCAGCTGCTCCTTGGTTTGAGAGGTGAAGGCCGGGTTGACAATCAGCGCGTTGACGAAAATGAAGATGTGATTCCGAATCTGAGCTGGCTTCAACGTGGCACCATTCTTGTTCTTTTTCTTCACTTGATCGGCCAATTTGGAACAGATCTGGTCGGCAATGTAGTTGACGTGGGTACCACCGGAGGTCGTCGCAATGGAGTTCACGAACGACACCTGCTGGAAGGAACCGTCCGAGACAGCAAAGCCAACCTCCCAGCGAGGATCGGGGCTGCAGGTGATGATCTCATCCTTGGGAGCAGGGCCATCATCCCCACGTTCCCGGCGAATCGCCTTGGTGTACATTTCCATGTACTTCTTGAAGTTGCGGACGGGCACCCGGCTACCGTTCAACTTGACCGCCACTTTCGCGGTTCCCGCCAAATCGTAAATACGACGCTTCACAAGGGCCTCGAAATCGTTATCCATGCCGTCCATTCCAAACTTGGCGTAATCTGGCTTAAAGGTGACCTTGGTGTAGTCGTCGCCCTTGGCGTCGGTAATCTTCGCCTTGCCCATCTTTGTCATGTTGTTGGTCCATGTTTGCTTGTATTTCTTCTTCTGCCGCGAGTCCTGAGTCTCGATGCTGAACTCGGTGGAGAAGACGTTACAGAGCTTGGCACCGTAACCGTTACGACCACCAGTGACCTTCTGCTGGGTATCATCGTAGTTGGACGAGGTGAGCAAATGACCGAAAATGAGTTCCGGCACGTAAATCTTCTCCTTCGCGTGCATCTCGATTGGAATACCGCGGCCGTTGTTCCACACGCTGATTTCACCGGTTTCCCGGTTAATGGTGACACGCATTTCATCCATATTAGAATCATTTTGTTTGTTATCGGCGGCGTTCACGACGATTTCATCGAAAATCTTGTAGAGACCAGGGACATACGAGACCTCACGGTACTCCATCCCCTCCGACTCCGAACTGTACACCCACATTAATTGTGAAGTACGTTCGATGGACCCGATATATGTATCCGGACGTTTAATGATATGTTCAAGTTGTGTAAGCTGCATCTTTGGTTAGCTCGCGACTGGCAATTGTCCGGGACGCAACTTGCCTTCTGGTACTTCTCTGATACGTTCGAGTCCTTCGAGTCCTTGGGGCCGGCGTCAGCATCGTTCGTGAAGGATTCATTTTCCAGGTCTGCGAGAGGCTTGGAGCCGCCCTTCTTCGCTGCGGGGGCTTTCTTCGCCTTCTTCGGGGGTGTATGTGACAGGACGGAGTCGTCATCATCGAGCTGATCGCCGTCTGACATGTCGTCGTCGTCGTCGCTGTCCGGCTTGGCGCGCTTCTTTGAAGCCGCGGCCTTTCCGGTCGCTTTGCTTGTGAGGGTTGTTTGCGTCATCTTCTTAGGCGCAGTTGCTTTCTTGGGGGCCGCCTTCGCCTTGGGCTTCTATGCGACTGTCAGTATTTACAAATGGATTGAGCAACATGAGAGTCCAACATACGGGGGCTGGCTCAAAGTCAGAGCTTCCGTCATCCTCAAAGACGGAATCATCCAATATCGAATCGTCCATGGTGAGAAAAGTGAACAGTTAGGAAGAAATTACAGATTGAACGTGCGCAACGAATGACAAGAAAAAATTAGAAAAATAGAAGAGAGGGCATATGAACCCTCTCAAGAAGGAAGAGAAGCTGCGTGGCGTTGGGGATAAACAAACAAACCACAGTAAAGTCCCCCAGTCAGAAACTCCTCCTTTGTCGTCGCTTGTGTTGATTTTCTGTTGTTGACGCGCCGATAGCGACTGATGGGTGGATGGCAGAAACTGTCTTTCCGCCATCGGTTCAGCGTTGTTCCGCCCCGTGGTGGCGGAGCTTTGGCCGCAATGGGCAATCCCTAAACACTTGCGCCCGAACAGGAAACCGTAACCAAAACATCCAGGGGGCGCGGGGGAGGGGAAGTCCGTCTGGACACGAACCAGACAAGATTTCTGAACATCGCGAGGGTACGGAGTCCTCCGGAGTACGCGGCTATCCTTATCTTTTGTCATTGTACTATTCTCTCACCTTTTGTATAAGAAAATAGGGCTACGTGATTCGTTACAGTCTTCTACACCCAGTTTCCCTAGACAACCAGATTGATCAATATGATCCATACAGAAGTATTGCTCATGTTACACAACACAGTGTCGATGTATCCTTTGTGTTTGACTGAAAGGCTCTGATCCTGTCTTAGAACAGAAAGAAAATTCTATATCTAGAACGATAATGGCTGTTCGGCTCTGTAGTACGACCAGTGGGTTCAGCGGATATTTACCCCTTTCCGGAAAGATATATTTGTACACAACAGCACTAACTGCCTCCAAACGGCCGAAGCTATAGCCAAGCACTCTAACTGCTCGAGTCACTAGCCCGTTGGAGTTAGCTCTGTAGAGAATGAATGTTCTAAAGTTATGATGGAAGTTTCCATTGTTATTACTTCCGCATGCTTCATAATTCTCCTTTTACTGTTTAATTATCTGAGGATATTAATATTAATTACCTAGGTAATCTAAAGAGAAGTTGCCCAACGGCGAGCAAACCAGGCTGGCCTTGGCATACAATACCCGATACAGAGGATATTACATGGTGGCCAATGATGTCGCGCCAGGGATCACACCAGCCAATCAATCTGAGCGCCATCATACCCGAAACGCATGAAACTCGTTATTGGGCAGTATTATTACATTCAGGGGAAAGCGCCATTAACGAGCCAGTCATGGAATTTCTATTGTCTGTACAGTGGATTGGCCCTCAAGGGACTACATGCAGGTACAGTACAGACATACAGTACTAGTACAGTATGCCACACAGGGCTCATGGGGAGTCAAAGTAAAGTGCAAACAGGCCAGCAACAATCGATATGATCATCGCCGCAATGACTTCCTCGGGGGTTCCATGTCCAAGCTCTAAGTCGTCGTCTCCTCACCGTATCGAAGTGGATAACCACACCCATCACCTGCAGGGTTCAAAATTGTTATGGACCATTATAGTGCAGTGGAGACTCGGTCTGGATCGACCGGATCCAGAGAATCCCAGGGCACCCACTGATTCCACGGCGTTTCCATAGGGTTTCTTTCGTCTTGAATTTCGGAGATTACCCCCCCCCTCAATACAATAGATTGACGTTGGTATGAGAATGAGGGTTAAGTGGTCCATCCATGGTCGGTCGAGATTCGAGAATGAGAAGATCTATTTTCGGGGTTGGAGACTTGGAGTGCCCCGGCCGTATTCCATGGTTCGGTTCAGGGTGGAAGTAGCCTGGAGGTACCGAGTACCTGATCTAGGCGGTGGATCGAGTATGGTATCATGTCTACCAACTCACAATCCTTACAGTTCCGCACGATGAGAGTCACAAAGAAGAAGAGGAAATCCATGAGGAGAGAAGCGGAGATAATTATTGAAAGTGATCGGCAGACGAGACTCTTAGGGACTCGGGGGGGGGACGAAAGTGCTAATTATTTGAATTTCCCCTGAGGTTGGCTGTCATGACCGTGTACTAACGACTATGGAAATACTAGCGGGTTTAGTACGATTGTAGCGACCGACACTAATTACTCAAGCTAAACAACTTTCTACATTGCTGTCATTATTTCTTCCTCAGGAGTCCGATCACTCAACTTTCTTCCCCCCTTCTCTTTCTCTTGGGATTTTTTTTATTTTATTTTGTGCTTGACTTGTCTTCCACTCGTTCTGCACCCCGCTACGATATCACCGTCTTTCCCATTCACTGTGGTCGCACTCAGAAATGCTGTCATTATTGACAGCCACTGCTTTGATTGATCGTCGCCACTCTTCTTATCGTCTGCTCGCTCTCCGTTAGCCCCTCGTTCCCCTCAAACCCCGTCATCTCATCAGCGCCAGAAACTCCCCTGAGGGATGAGCTATTGACCTCCATAATTCTATATCAAAATTTAAAAACAAGAAAGAAAAGGCAACTCGGACATCATGGACAACTCCGAGCCCACCACCCAAATCCATTCGCCCGGCGTGCCGAAGAATATCCCTACGATTCATCAACATTCCGACTCAATGGTGACCGTCCCCTTATCCGACGTACAATCGAGTTCCGAGCATACACAGCCCGATTGGCGGACGCTTGACATTCCTCAGACCCCGATCGAAGTGACGTCGCCACCGGGAGACAGCGTAAATGCGGATGACCCGACGAATACCACACCCACACGAGACTCGGAACAACCGATTCTGCAACCCCGTACATACCGCGCCTCGGTTGTTTCACGAAGTAGCGAAGAAATCTTCCGCGGCGAGGTCGAGGGTGTGGACTGGAGGGAATTGGACAAATCCGAAGAGCAGGAACCGCGTGGGGAGGGGTCCGATGAGGTGCGTATCATACGATGTTGATGGGCGGTAAAAAAGCAGGGCAGAAGGAATTGACCAGTTTTAGTCTACCTCGCTTCTCTTAGCTCGGCTGGAGCAGGAAAACAATGCCCTGGCAACTGATCCTAAGTCGAGGTTGCAAGCACAGCAGTTTCGCGGAGTGAGGAAGTCCCGGTCACAGTCATTGCGCCAGGTTAAGCAATTGATCAATGATGATCACCGGTCGCTGCGATACTCCCAACTTCCTCCGCCCCCGTTGACTGAGCTCGAGTTCTGGGCGGCCCTGGTCTCCGATTACCCACAAACGGCGCAGCGACTGCCAACATTGACCTCGAATAAGATCCGCAGTGGGATCCCGCCTCCTCTGCGGGGGGTCGTCTGGCCCAGCTTGGCTGGAGCTCGAGATACGACATTGTTAGCGGAATACCAGCGGCTTTGCGGCGAGACAAGTCCATACGAAGGACTGATCGGGAAAGATATCGGCCGCAGCTTCCCTAATGTGGAGATGTTCCGTGATCCTAACGGGGAGGGACAGCAGATGCTCGCTCGAGTACTCAAGTGTTTCAGTCTGTACGATACCAAAATTGGTTACTGCCAGGGCCTGGGGTTCGTGGTTGGTCCCTTGTTGATGCACATGACAGACGCCGAAGCCTTCTGCGTCCTTGTAAGGTAAGCCAACCTTTGCTCCCCCATGAACTGGAATTAGACTGACGAATTAGGCTCATGGACCACTATGACATGCGCACATGCTACCTTCCGGATCTATCTGGGCTCCATCTCCGTATTTACCAGTTCCAAAATCTTCTCGCCCGTCTTCGCCCGGCCTTATATGCGCACCTGGAATCGCTGCACGTCGAGCCGATCTACGTATCGCAATGGTTCCTATCATTTTTTGCGGTCGCGTGTCCGATGCCGATGCTTCTCCGGATTTACGATGTCATCTTCCTCGAAGGCGCCTGCGAAACTTTGATGCGCGTGGCGTTGTCGCTTATGCAGCGCAATGAGAAAAAGATCATGGCATGCGCAGAGTTTGAAGACGTTATGCAGCTGTTGTTATCGAGGAGCTTATGGGATACGTAAGTCGCAGCTCTTTTCCGCCGGGAGAACCTCTGCCTAACCGAGATAGATATGCTTGCCACGCGGACGATTTCGTTAACGACTTCGTCTCCTTGACGTCGCTGGTTACTAAGGAGAGTCTCCAGACCCTGGAGGCCAGCTACAACCAGTCCCAAGGCGTGCCGACCGGCATTTCCTTCCCCCAGATGCAAGCTGCGGCGTCCCGGTTTCTGGGCCGTTTCTGGGCGGGGTCTAGCTCTCACACCTCTGCCAAGCCGTTTACCCTCAACCCCAACCACGCTAGCTCCTCGGCCAGCATTCGCCGTACCACTTCTAAACAAAGCATGACTTCGACGCTCAATTCAATCGAATCCGCGTCGGATGCGAGCACTGCTCCGACAGATCTGTCCACTGATGCACCGAAGCCGCGTGTCAAGTCCGTCATGTCTCAGCACAAGGATCGCGATCTGCACACGCAGATTGAAGACTTGCTCATGGCACTCAGTGACTTACAGCGACAGCATGCGGACCTCACTCGGGAACTACAACAAGAGCGCGAAGAGCGTGAAGCCGATCGGGAACTGTCTAAATCGATGCTGGGTTACATTAAGGAGCTCGACAGTCCCCCGACCGATCTGATCACCAAGGCGGAAGAACGATTTGGAGCGACCGAGGCCCCTGCTCGAGAATCAATTGGCCAAACCAAGCAGCAGCTTCTGGAAGACCTCAATCGATGGAAGGAGATGCACTCTGTGGAATCCGGCCGGTGTCTTGATTTAACGCGCCGGATTGACGAGCACGAGAAAGAGAATAGCTCACTGCGAGAGCAGGTGCGCGAAGCGCGGGGTCGTATTCAGGATGGCTACCGCGAACGGCAACGGCTCGAACGCATGTTGCGCGAATTGCGCACGGCTCGAAACCCCCGAAGTAGTGCCGAGACACCAACAGATTACGGCTCGCCCGTCAGCGAACCGGGAGAGGGTATCCCAGGCGGACTGCGCGAGCTGAGACTGGTCCGCACCAACTCGCAGAAGAGCACTTTCACCAAAAGGACCAGTAGTCTCGGTTTGCAGAACGTTCTGTCGACGGAAAACAACAAACCGGCTGCAGATGAAGCTCTACTCCTTGAATTGGTCAATGCAAAGACGGCGGAGGCGGTAGCGAAGCAGGAGTTGGAAGAGATGAAGGTGAAAATGGAGGGAATGAGGAAGTTAATCGCCGCGTCTCAGCGATCACCGTCGCAGAACGGCGACCGGAATTCCCTTGTTCGATCCCCTTCGTCCGCGGGCAGTCTCCATAAGGCATCTACGGAGCCCGCTACTGGCGGCGGCGGCGGCTTCTTTGGATGGGGTCGCCGGGCGGCCAGCAACGAACAGTATGCCGAGAAATAATTGCGGGGACTCAGGTGCATATATATGGTTGTGTTTGTTTGTCCTGTCCGAGTGACCTTGCATGGCGGAGTTGGTGTGGTTGGCGTTCATTTGACGCATATATCCCAAGGACTATAGGCTATATTCTGGTGTACATACATGGGAGATCTGAGGGCCTGGTGCATATTGGATTGACTTGTATACCCTCAACTAGTATGTTGCTAAGCATGGCTGGCGGCTAAAACCAAGAAACATCCGGACCAGTTTGGGCTCAGTAACTTCCAAAGACTCTTCTCTCTACCTCGATTCCATTCATGTACGCATTTTATACCCAAATAGTAATTCATCCCGGACATACTCGACCACTAACTGCAAGATCGACAACCAACGGACCGAGTTCCTCGGCCTTGGCACAAATCACCATTCATTTATCCATTTCAATCCCCCTGAAGTTCCCTCAAACATTCACGATAGTCTTTGCTCCAATTCACGTAACAAGATCCAAACCAAGATGCCCACAGCCCTTCAGTCAACAGCCGTAGGCTGGCTCTTAATCTCCCTCGGCCACACGGTACATACACCTCGACCACAAATCCCTAAAAGAAAAAGAAAAAGAAAAAGAAAAAACAAAAACTAACAATAGATATGAAAAAAGCTCTCAGCAAAGGACTGGCAATCCCTCCCCCAAGCCCGCACTCTCCCTAATCTCGCCTACACCTGTGCCCGAGCAGGCTGGTTCCAGGGGAGTGGGTTCTTTCTGATGAACGGTACGTTCTTAAGAACCGAGAATTCGTAACCTCTATTGCTTCCCACACATATAAAAAAAATGAAGAACATGAAATAACGATTGCTAATCACCAAACCCGTAGCTTTGATAAACTACAGCTGGTCGCAAAACCCGGCTCTGTTGAACGACCCTATTAACCGGGCTGTCGCGGCATTGATGACGGCTATTGTGGGGGTTAGCTCCGGGTGGTATTTGAAACGCGGGGTCAAGAGTAACGGCATCGTGGTTGCGCTGATGGGGGCTTTGCAGGCTTGGGCTGCTTTTGGGAATTGATTTTTGTGGTTCACCTGGTAATTATTGAATTCTTGTTCATGCAATGGTTTGTAGGTGTGGTCTTTGCTGGAATTGCATGATATAAGGAATTTCCCTGGTTCGATGGAATGAATGGGCTTATTAACTCTGGATGGGTAATGGGAGATATGTCTTTCTATGGAATTATGAATGGAAGGAAGTTATTGAGTGAACTCAGCCTAGCTATTCATCTAGCCATTCCTGTATAAATACAATGTCCTTGAGTAGTTCATGAACCTCGATATCGACCTGTACGAGACGAGAAAGCGTCTTTTGAACTCTGTGCTTACTTTCATATTCTAACTGAAACTATGCACACTTATATATATACTTTTGACCAGAAGAGGCCTGCCAACAGGTCAAATAGTGGCTTACAACTTGTTTTGTCTCCAAAGACATCAATGAGCCACAACTTACCTTCTTATATCCAACTGGTTGAGAGAGAGAGCGTGCAAATGGCCTGCTGACTTTAAAGCAAAGGAATGCCGCAAAGATATGCTTAGTGATATCTATGGCATCTCCATAAAGCTATGTACGGCTTTCGATAGTGTTGAGACAGTTCATTGTCTATTCGTTCACCGCAAATACCAGCGACTATGGAACTGAGCAACAAGTGCTGGGTGATTTCAAGAGGCTACGGTTCTTTCATCCGGGGACAGCAAACAAAAAAATCGACGTAGCTATGGATCGCTGATCCTCTACGTCATGGCTAGTTCAAAAGAATTATAAACTTATAAGAGCGCCATCGCAACATGGGAAGATACAACCGTCTCAATATTCCTGGACAAAATATTCCCTATACCCGCTCGCTAAGATTGCACTACTGAAATGCCATCACAAAACAGCGTGATGTCTATTAGAAAATGAGCCCCATTCATTACCAATAGTATATTGTGTGGGTGGTTTACTCGAGTTCGCTGCCTCCCAGTCCTACCTCGGTGAGTTTTCCAACTTCACTCCGCTTGCGGACCGACAGAACAATGCTAAAGATCTGTAGGTGCCATGCAATCGCTGCGCCAAGACGCTTTTCGAGAAACCACCAGACGGGATGGTGGACATCTCCTACTCTCAAGACAGCTGTTAGCTTTTTGCAAACATCGCACTTGAGAGATCGATTGTGGGTATCCATTACCTGCGACAAGTATCATGGTTAATCTAGCATTTCTACAGTGCCTGAAGAAAGGTACATCGGCGAAACAGCACTACGAAACTATACTCGCAATTAAGGTTACTGGTGATCTATCTGGCTCGGCAGAGCCATGCCCTCTCCTTCTGACTATGAGCTGTTAAACGGAATCGACTACTGCGGCCATGCGAGCTTCCTGCGTCCGAAATTACCTTTACTTACTTAGCGACTCTGGAAAAGCTGACCAGACGAGGATGTCGAATTTGATGCCTGTACTCAAGTGGGACATACGAAGTCTCGTAGGCAGAGATACCAACAATAGCTAAGTATTGGGGCGAGGATCTCTATGAACGATCCGTCATAGAAATCCTTGTCATACTTGAACCAGCTGGATAGGGTTATGAAGCGTTCAACATGTATGGGAGGTGCCGGCAGATGGATCAGCAGCCCAGGAGGTCTCAGTATCAATTCTACCTGTCAGAGGCCATCAGTCAGTCCTCCTAGTCGCTTTAGCCAAGGAGCATTTTTTCATCCCCAAAAGTATCAGCGTCCAAAACATTTGAGACTCCGAGGAAGTGGGTCTTCTGCCTATCTGAAGACGATCAAGTTGAACGAGAGAGCGTTACCGTCTCCTATAATTCCAAGGCGAAACGTTGTCGATCGATATGCCTTCGTTATTCATACATTTTATGAGCTAATGAGGGATGGATAGATTTTTTAACAAGTCCCGAAGCAGACTTCAAAAGCAAGAAGCTACAGCAAATCTCCGATTAAACCCGCTGAGAGAATGTGGAATGACAGGACTGGTGATGATACAGTTGGGCCGCTTGCTAATGAAACCACCAGCACTGGCTTTTGTTTGTTGCTTCTCAGAATCTGATGAGTAGGGGATATAGAACATCTTTGTGGCTTTTCTGAGCAGAGAGTGGAACGACTTTGTGGCAAGTTCGATACCTTGAAGAACTAGCTATCTGCCATTTCACTTGACCCCCAGAGACATGTTGAACTCAGTATGGACAATCATATTATGGCCTATATGTGTGACCTTGGACCGGTCAACGACGTTGCAAAGATGGGTGAAAGCTATTGCTCATTAGGAAACAGAAACACAACCCTTCAACCCCGGCGTTGCACCCTTTCAGGCGATGGAGCTCAAGCCCTTCTCCGCCTCCCTCGGGTGAAAATCGCCTGCTGCCACCTCCTCCGGAGGAAGACAGCTCCTCTTAAGATGGCTGAAGTTGACTTAGGCTGGTGCCTTCGTTGTCTGCACCGTGTCCTCTATCGACGTGGATATCCTGCCAGCAGCGCTGCTTTTCTGGATCATCGTCATAGATACGACAAAGAAGGCTCTAGCTAGTAGTAGAATACCTGGATTTGCCTGGCTTGGGAGAAGTGGGTAGGGTTTAAGTTTCTCTCTATGCGGTTGTTGATATCGGTACACTTCTTCACACAGCTACGACAACGATAAATACAGGTACAATCCGCTTGTGCCACTATTTCCCCACGAAGACATTATCATGCCGGGGTTAAGGTTTAAAGAAAGATTTTTTGTACACAAGCTGTACAGTTCAAGAGCAATATTGCTGCGAGCCCATCTGTCATAGTCGATCAAGGACCAGATCGAATGGAACACCATTATAGGGAGGGATCCAGTCGCTAAACTCCATATGATATAGAAGCACCAATTTCAGGGCCAGAGCAATTAGCTTACCTTTTACCCGGCAGCCCTAAGATGTGAGCCATGATGCCCATTGTCAAAGACCAGATTCTCCCTTACCGCGAAATGTCCATTGTTTGGTGCAACTCTTCCGCAGGGCAAGTCTTAGTATGCGTGATATTAACTCTTTGCCCTATTGATCGATCGGGGTAGCGACGACGAGATTCCTGGTGACAGAGCACGGCAGAGCTATTGGTAGCCCTGCAACTTGCCTACTTTACGAAGATTGACCGGGTTTTATCAGTGCACAGCTGGAATCATGCTTTATGTAGCTTGCTCGCACCGTCTCAAGGTGTTGATAGCTGTTTTAATGAGGAAGATGGTTGGTGGTCATGGGACGATAAAAACAATCCCAAGTTCGTTTGACCGGGTCAAATATTTCGGGGAAGCTTCTGTTATATCTGTAACGAGCATGTTAAACGATGGCTGTTCGATCAACTCGCCGGTCAGGGGACCACCGAAGCCCTGACCTCGCGGACATACGAGGCAATTTCAAGGGGGCTATATCTTCATCAGTTGAAGGACTATCGTACTAGCCGCCTCGAGAAGTGTGATTTCTGTTACACTCTTGATAGGGCCAGCTACCGCAGAAAAGGCCGAAATTTCCAATACCAAGCTATTAATGAATGAAATATTCCTCGTCTATTTGCCATGAACCCAATCCCTGAACTCGATCTGGACGAACACTTGACATTTCTCAAGCAGACGCCATTTAGAGTGGGAGAGCTTGACTCACTTACGGGCATGTTCTTATGGCTGACAGATATCAGCGTTCTTGAGAACAGCCAACTTCACCTTGATTCTGGTACGGGAAATGTGCCGGGAAGACATCAGGTCCGGGCGCATATAGCTACTCCTTCCGGTGCAACTGAAGGAGAGTATCTACTTGTCTTTCGACGCTTTGTCACCCTTCAGACTGTTCCTGGCTCACCAGACTTGGGACTGGGGTCTATCCGCATCTAAGAAAATAGCTAGACCTGCCGTCCTCGACATGCAGACCGCGATCAACGAAGTCCTACAATCAGGTGTCGAATGACCAGAACGCCAGATTGCCTATCTCAATTCGATCTGGTTCTTCTTTTCAGCTTTCTAGTAAAGGGGTATTCCAGTACTCCCGAACAATATCATTTTGATCAAGGGGTATCCTGGTATAGGAAAGACACACGTTCTTGTTGCGTGTAGTTTCAACACGATACCCAAAAAAACACCATCGCCTTTATCACTCTCAGCTATTACAATGCGGATGCTATTTGCATGTCTATAGTCAGGAAATACATTCGGTCAGGCCATGTATGCACTTCTGAGACCCCAAACCGGAGACCACTCACTCCCTAGCAAAGAACTGCTCATGATAGAGTTAAATATGACGCGTGTTTTTTGCACTGTCTCTGCAGATGCTGACAGCCATGGCATTGGTGATGAAGACTCGCCTATTACTGGATCAGAGGGCGTCTATGGAGGTGGATGACCCATCAACTACTTTCCCGGAGATCATTGGGCGTATATACACTCAGATCTGGCCGTTGGAGCTAGCCGGTCAATTCGAAAATAGACGCTGAGGAGCTTACAGAAAGCGGATCTAATTCGCTGCAAAAGGCGGCTTCGTCCATGCTTTCGCCTGGGAACCATCCTACTTGGTGACGAGCATGGTGCGACAAAGACATTCGTGAACTGCTTCAGCGTTATTCGGGCAGCAGGCGAAAGTGCGATATACAAAGTCTTCTGGGATGGGATGCCGGCCATCGCTAAATATTGGAGCGAGGCTCTTTATGAACAATTCGTCACACAGAGGTCCTGGTCACTTGAGCCAGCCGGACAGAGTTATCAAAGCCTTCAACATGTATGGGAACTGCCGGGTGCTTGACAGATGGTGAACATGTTGGTGTCAAGAAAAAAGTATTGAATAAGTGTCGCGATCTCCTCCTACCCTGGGTCCAAAAGTCAGAGCCTGCTGATTACCTCGAGTTGGTTGATTGCCACTATAATTTGTTATAGTACGTCACTCCTGTATGACAGATGTTGGTAGGGCATATCGAGTCGAAGACACGAGCCATGTATCAACTGGTACTTTTGGCCGAGTGATATTAAGCATGACAACAGATACTGTTGCGGCGGTGTTGAGTAGCCGGGGATGTAGAGTACAACAGACCACACAGGAACTTACGCATCGACGGAACTATATGGATATACCCGTGCGGAATACCAATGACAATATTACTACAAGACCTTTAGACTCAGGAAGGGAACTGAGAACCCCCAAGAAGACTTGTGAGAGATGTTGAGAACGGTATTTTATACAGGCAGAATTGGAACAACAAGGTCATCAAGTAAGCCTGTATCGAACTGGCCGCTCCTTTTAGACCAGAAGGCAATACTCAACAACTCTTTGGAAGAGTAGGTGTGCTTTCCAGATTAAAGAATGAATTCAATACCAAAAGCTAACTGACCAGGACTACGGCAATCCTACATCTGCCTTATCCCTGATTCATGCTCTTGCAATCTGCGCCTCCGTTCAGCGAAGGGTTTAGGTAGGAATCAACATAATTTTCACTCATAAACCATACAGCTATCAGCTCAGCAACAAGAAACTATGCACCAAGTGACATAGACCCGCGCAAACGTACCTCGGTCACTGATTGTACCGTACCTATTTGCTGGACCCTTCCCACTCACTAAATCGTATCCACTTACCATCAAGACGAGAACCAAGCAAACTACCTCACAGAAGAAGTAGTCGCTATAACCTGGACATTACGATGCTTATATTCCTGGGTATCTGTGGAGCTAATTATAAACGAGGACCAGTGCTCAGACCCTAATGCTTTCCGCTCAGCCTTGAGGCTCTAGTCTCTTGTTGAATAAATGGAAGAATGACTGAATTTCGAATGAATTGCTCGAACTAGGGCGCTTAATTTACTGATAATATGCCAGTTATATCTTGGCGAATTGGACACGTTGATGCCGGAGGTAGCATGAGCATTGAGGAGGCTGGCCCGTACTGTACCTTGCAGACCAATACAATTCATAAAACGAAGGCTTCCTTTAAAATCACTATACAAAATCTATGGATGACAATTGAAGAGGGCTAGAACTCACGTATGATTCAAAGAACACCGCAGCCTGCACATATCAAACCAAACAGAGCGTGCCATCTGTTCAGTGTATCCTTACAGAGTGCGCTCAGACGCAAGGCTGAACATGCCATCCCACTTGGGCGAGTATAATCGGGCAGCAAATGGTTACATTATGGGCTCATCAAGAAGAACTTATATATACCTCATTATATCATGTCCTCTAACTTCTGCATCTTGCCTGACACAAATTGAACTTGGAGAGTTGTATCAGTACAGAAACCGCCCGTTCTGCCCTTCTACCTCACCATGCCTAGTCATTCACTGCGCGACTATTTAACTCGGAAAAACCCAACGCTTGATAGTAATAACTCCCTCGATGGCCCTCCTCCCAAATGTGAGGAGAAAGGCTTTTCCGAGATCACGGATTGGAGGGATTTCAACATCGAAAACCTGAATAACTGCTATGGGGATGTCCTAGACAGACACTGGGTAGACCCGCTGCCAGATATTTTTCCAGGGCCTACTGGACTCGAGCAAGAGATCTTCGACGAAGATTCTTTCGAGCATCTTATGACACGGTCTATTGTGCCCCCGGTTAACGAGAGTCTCGCAAGAGCCCTGGAAGATCTACACCCAGATAGATCTGGAATAGCGATCAACATGACTCGTGGTGGAAGAGCAAGAAAATCTAGAAATCCTTCCGCTAGAACATCCGGTACCACGAAATTCCCGGACTGGGCTGGAGCCCAAAGGGCAACTGGAGGCTATCTGAACCTCTGCCCCGGGGAGACCAAATTATCCAAAAAATGGTCATCCAACACACCAGATCGACATGAGTGGTTTTGGCCATTGTTCCAAATAACGACATATTGTGCAGAGGTTTGGGGCACTCGATATGGGTATATCATCACCCAAGATGAAATGGTTGCCGTGAGAATTTCCCGGCAGCCAATTGAATCAGGTATCGCTCTGACACGATCCTGTCGTTAGCCTATACCTATTGTTACTGGATTGTTTGTACCTCGGCAAGCCCTCTCTAGTGACGAAGTAAGCACATCTTCAAGTCAACGAGAAACTGAAGATCGATCAGATGTATCATGTGCCTCCGATGGTTTGTCAGCCATGTCCCTGGATGGCGGAGAAGAAGGTTCAGGCCAGCTTAGTGAGCAATCCGAAGAACAGCAAAGCAGTCCACCGGTGGTACATCAGAGTAGCAGTTCGCCATATAGAGATGATAAAAACGAGGTAGAGTATGTTTTGGAACTGAAATCTATTCCATGGACCGCGCATGGTGATGGAACTCTAACGGTGAAGCTTGCCCTTTGGTGGCTACATATGATGGCAGCTGCACCAGGCTGCGATATATCCATTGCAGATGGGAGATATTTCAGCCTTGATACTTGGATAGAGGAAGGCGATAGCTACCGTCACTCATCAACCGGAAGAATAAGCAGAAGCCTTCCAGCGGATGCCCATCTAGAGAGGCCAAGTGGCTCTTCGACACTCCCAAGGTGCCAGGAAGAGATTGATATCTCTTTTACCAACAGTAGCCCACTTAGTTCAGTTCCAGAGAATCTCCGCACCCCACCTGGAATGAGGTTGAGACAGTGGGCTCACTGAAAAGAGGCACGATGTGTCCACCGCGTTGGTCTGTGAAGATCTTGGCTGTTTGGATGATCCAAGTATCTTGAATGGTCTGTGTGGTTCCTATCATTTTTGTATATCAGAATCCTGCATCCTCTATTTTTGTTGAATTTAACGAAGAATGGAACTGTTGTCTAAGATAACCTGAAGTAATTGATAGTTGGGAGAGTCAACGTGGGCGGATCATAATTTCTCCTTTTCGGAGTAAATACAGCCTTAGGCTGCGTGCGACACGTGCCCGCGGCGGAACAATCGTAACAACGATACGTCCGCTAGGAGTCTCAAGGGGTAGACTCCACCGAGGTATGTGAAGCATTCAAAGACACCAGTCACAAAAGTGCTCTTGCTCTATGTAAGCTGCTACATGTCCAAGCTTGCTTTCCTCGTGGCTTTGCCCCACTAGTTGTGACAAGCGAGTTTTGCCGTTCTCTCGCCTCCTCGAGTATATACCAAAATGGATGATAGCATGATCGGTCGCTTTCTCTCCGAGCTCCCTTGGGATGATCCGTCTCGCAAGCCTCGTGGAAGGCCTATGCTGCGCCGCTTCGTCCATTACGACAAACACATTAGCTATCAAGAGCTACTTGGTTGCGGGGGAGAGGGTGTCGTTTACAGAGTGTATATTGAAGGGAAACAATATGCACTTAAGATCGTATGTTCCCTTGATAGCACTCCCTTGGGCCTGTCCTAATTTCCCGTGCTAGTTTCAAACGTGGACGTATAAGCCAGACTACTGCCGTTCAATTGGCGTGTCAAAATGTCACTGGCCATACATTACGTCATTCTCCCACGAATGCCGTGCCTTGCCCGCCTGGATAGCATGGGTGAGAACGGCACTTGGGCAGTCAAATGCCACGGGTGGATTAAACTATCCGATGAGCAGTTCCGACCCGTCCAGCGAAAGTGGAGCACCAAAAGATATTCCCGCTGGGCCATCGTCAAGGACTACCTCCCGGACCGGGTAGCCTTATCTGATATTCCAGATATAAAGCGTAAGATGGTAATCGCGAGAAGAGCTAGACTATTCCCAGGTGATGCCGAGCCAAAGAACTATCGTGGCTCATTTTTGGTGGATCTTGGTCGTACCAAAACATGGCCATACATAGAGTTTATCTGGTCAGATAAACGACGCAGAGCGTTCTTTGACAACTTCGAAAGATATCTCAAGTGCTGGGTTCTTTGTGACCTTAATGGTAGGAGGGTGTCGGAAGAGGAAGCCTCTCGCTACGCAACAAACCCAGAGCAATTTATGGTGGACTTTGATTGCCGGGTCGCTTTGTACGACGATTCATGGCCGAATCCTTTCAGATAATGATGTATGACTGAGTAGCTGGGTGGTGGGTTTGCCAACGGTCGTCTATCGCCCTTGGACTCCACGCTGTGAGGGTTCTTGTGCTTTTCTGGGCAACATCATGTTATTTCTGATTCCCATCGACTGAAACAACTTTAATATGCCTATCCTCTATAGTAGCAAGCTCTAAAATTTCTCCTGAAACGTAAAGCAGGAACTGCGGATACCGGACCTCTCGCAGAAGCCTTAAGAAGTGGAACTATTAATTTGTTGCGAGCTCTTGCCTATGCATCAGCATGCGAGGGAAATGGGAAGAAACGTCGATGCGAAACAATGCTATAATATTTTGAGACTAGTAATTATCTTGATTTTGAGCACCCGTTCCCCGTGACTAATCGGGCTATATTCTGAGTATGCAATTGCTTGGAGGCTTGCGTTGTCTAATAACATCCAATCTTGTAACCAAAGGGTAACTATTCCTTGGATTGACAACGTCCCCATGCTTCCTAACTCTTGCAAAGCGACAAAGGCTAAAGAAGGAAGGGTAGTGGGGAATATGGAGTGAATGCATGCCGGACTTTGATCACAGACCAGTTCATGCCTGTGAGCAATATAATTGACAATGGCTAAATTGTAGCCGTAGTGGTGTGAAGAGACTCGAGGATTAATTGACCAACGTTACAGCATTGATACCTGATATATCGAATGAAATGGCTAGAATACTATAACAAGGTATAATTCACACTTCGTAATGTCAGAGTCTATGCTAGATGACAGCTGCACATAGTAAGAACGACTTGATTGTAGGTGTATGTGAGGAGCTGAAGATTGCCAATACTAGTTCGTTTATTCTTTTCTGGAATGGTTGTGGTACACGATTCAAAGCCATAACTGAATACATCGGGATCCGATTCGCTTCAGCCTCCTGGACCCTGTTTTGGTCTCAAGGGAATTAGTCACCCACTATCTAGATTGGTCTACTATCAGAGGCGAGCTTTCACCCTCGGCAGCAGGCTTTTTCTGTATGGATAGTCACATATCATAATCAGTGCTCAGGATGCAAGCGTAGACGTATGGGTAGCTACTGCAGATCAACATGATTAACTCGTCACATTGCGACTAAGGAGCAATGCCCACAGCCGAGCCAATCGTGCCCTAAGCAAGGAGGGCTCTGTGTGGTAGTGTTTCGCCACGTACTCGTACCTGTGTCTAGGTCCTGTAGCCTCGATCGTGAAATGGTGGCGTTCTAGTTTTAGCTGAATGCAACATTCTTACAATAATAGCCGATCAACTGCATATGATGTTGCTGCTCTTGAATGAACATCTGAGTAGAACGGAGTCACTATACTGCACGGATATCATGATCTGACCGACAAATAGCTACAGACTCTGGTGTAGTTAGGGTAACATGCAACGTAGTTATGGATGGTACTACTCACCAGCAACCGGTATATGTTTCCACGCCCAAAACAAGCCATCATCTCAGCCACTCGTAAATGTCTTAAAGTATGCTGGCATCCACAACCATTTCCCAATCGCTTGTGCTATATTGATCTAGGTCCGAGGAGCGGACCCTGACACTTTCTAAGACATAGAGCAATAGTTCCATGCAATTCCTTACTTGGCTGGGCCATCATTTGCCGTAAAGGGAAAAGTTAAGAGAAAAGAAGCAGGCAAACATGGGTTCAAACAGAACACGAAATAGAGGATTCAGCTTGGGAGACTCGCAGTTTTTTGGCTGGGCAGAGATAGCCAGATGCCGGAATCCCTCAATTTGGAAGAGCGATAGACTCGTTACAGCTGTACAAGTGGTCTATTTAAAGGTCTAAGCTGCCATGTATTTTCAACTCATCTTTCCATCTCATCAAGAGATTCACATTTTGCGCAAGCTCCACATCCCCAAAGCACAAAGATAAACCCTCCTTGACAACGCAACTACGTCGATTACCGAGAAAATGACTACCACCTACACGATCAATTTTCAAAATAAGCGTGGCGCTGATAGCAACTATGCCGTCTTCATGGAGCCTCCAGTTCTCAGCAGTTCTGGAACCTCTCCGGATGTCTTCATGAATGTCTGGTATTCCACGTTTGTTCCCAACAACGGGTACTTCGATATCAAAACTGGTGTTGATTACTATGCGTGTAGGTGATTGAGCAAGCTATCTGGATCGCAATCGATGTTGAGTCGGCTTGGCAGATTGTCATAGCTGTAACTAACAGTTATCTTCCCAGGGGTCGGAACCGCCACTGCCAAACCTGCACCAGGAGTGATGGTTAATACTGGGATGAGCTTGCCAGCTCGCCTGGGCCAAGGCACGACGGCTGGAGGTATGTGTCATTGTATCAATGGAGACATCCAGAGAGAATCTATTCTAATTTACTCATGCTGTTTTACGTTGTAGACACGTTCAACATGGTGATCAAACGCAACTTTCCTACAATAGCGCAATCCACTCCTAGGGCGGTCGCGAGTGCGTACGAGATCGACACGGGGACGGACTTTCCAGTTCCAAATGAGAGATATTTAATTGGTCTTGGAAAGGTCAACAACCGTGGAGTGGTTGCTCCTGTTGCCTCAGTATGTCTCGTCTTTATCGATGCCTGACTGCTTGTGAACATCATAATGGCAACTGACATGATGGCATTCTAGACCAACCCTTTCAACAACATGAAGATCCAGCTCACTCCAAAGATGAAGTTCTACATCCTGGAGAGCACTTTCGAGGCGGGTGTCATTGTCGACTACCAGTCTGTTACCCGGGAAGCTGCCGTGATTGACTTTACCTCAGGCCAAGGTGCTGGGAAGTTCTACGCTGTTGTCACCCAGGACGATACCGGAAATTTCACCGTCCAATACTTTGACAACTATTAGGAGGTAGTCAGTTCTGCGACGGCTATGCTTTGGTCCTGGTCTTCCTCTTGGCTGGTGGTGATTAGTACTGTGTACCCGCGTACGTAGATAGCTTCGAGTCGTAAATGGAGAAGCGTTGATGTCATTTGATGACATACGTTCAGGCAGCCTCTAATGAGTAGATAATCTACTATGTACTTCTGTCTGCTCTGCGGGACGTGACTTTCCATTATAGCGAGGTTGAAATGAACATGAATCAACACTAATATCAAACTATAAAATGTGATTCCCCCTATCAGTTGTAGATATTCGTAATAATATTGCATGTAGCTCTTTTTTGAACTTTGCTATCATCTGTAACCTGTCAATTTACCAGCCAGGCTATGGCACTAAAATCTGGTCTTAGCCCAGCGGTGGTGGCCTTCTGCGAAAGGTCATATCTATCGATAGATATGCTGTAGCCTATGCTGACCACAGTATACTTTTCTATTGCATGTTATTTCTGTCAGCATTGGACATAAGTCATCTTTTCGCTGGTTCCCCGATGATTGCTGAGTCCAAGGTCAGACCATGCTATCCTTGTAGCGCATGGCTCCTTTTGTAATTATAACCTCACTGTCCATGAGGGAATCCCTGCAAGTTAAGGTAAGAGGGCACTAGGAGTATGATTAATCATTAGTGTACTAAATCCTTCACGCAGCTCTAGGTCATCTCACATGATGCGTTCAGCACTTTCACTCTTCTAACCTGTTCTCAATGACATCAACTTGCAGTCCTCCAATTCAAGGTGTATACAAAAGATAAACCCCTAGAATTAGATATACAGGCAGAATACAAAGCAAAAAGCTCAGCGACATCCTATGACCCACAAACAGTCCTCCCAACCGAATAACCAACCCCACAACAATTGACAGAACCTCTCAGAATGACACAAGCATACTGCACCTGTCCATACCTAAAACATCATCTTTGATCGCGACAGTTCTGCTCGGAGAATCCTGGGTCGCAGTGGTCTTCATATATGGGACCGCACACTACCATCAGCTCTACGAAGCTGTGACGAAAACAGTGAGCCTATGTCATTACCCTTCAGCATTCCTCCTAGTGTGTCCAATCCAAGTTCGGCAAGCGCCAACTCTGCAGTCATAGTTAGGTTGTGCATTGCTTCAGTGTAATACGGCACCTCAACACCGTCATACGTCACAAGCTTCACCACAGAATCTATAAGGAGGTGCCCATTTTCCAAAGCTTCGGACTGGGCTTTTATAATGGTACCAATATTTGACTTGATTCTTTCTAGGTTCAGTATGCCGTATAAAGGACTTGACTGATTCCCTGGTTTTAGGATCAGATCTTTGAGCGTAGCGTTGCCAATTATGTCCCCAGAAATCTTCAGGTCCAACACGACAGTTCCCTGCAAGGATTGTCAGCTGATTGATCTGGCCACAGATTTTTTTAGGGGTGTTTACAATCTCTAACGTCATGACCGAAGGATTGGGTAGGGATACGGTGGCAATGAAGTTCGTCCCATTGTCAGCGGGAGGGAAGAGTATCTGGGGACCTTGGATGGAAAAGCCTGAGAATGAATTCATGCCTGGTATCAAACATCAGAATTTGCCCTCTTTCGATTTGGAAACGCGGGAGCTTGCTTGTGCAGGCGGTGCAGCTAACCTTTCTGTATAATCTCCTTATTAAAGACAACATTTGATTTTAATTTGCCCAGGAAAGCGTTCACTCTTGCGGTTGCAGACATAGTAACAGTTTCCTGGAATATCATGGACCGGACGTATTCAAGCCACTGCTGGTTGTTCAATTGTGTAGTTTGGTTTTGGACTCCTAGGACAGCCGTCCCGCCAACTGTGGTTCCAGGTATGTACACTTGAGCGAATGGGCTGTTACTTGAACCGTGTACGGATCCAAGACTTAGTGTCAGAGGATCTATGCGCACTGGAATGTCAAAGGGTACATGTAAAGTTGAGTTGATAGTAAGGTCGACCGAATGAGGGCGCGGGTTCATGACATCGGCTGCTATGAGGGTGAGAGATGATTGATTGAGTATTCGCTGGGCTATCGCACGGAGTATCACTAGAAAGCTAAGAACACAGTAAGTGCTATTATTCGAGGAAGCAGGTATGGGCCATACAAGACTGGTAGCATGATTGCCAACACAACAACCCCACCCAGAAGATAGAACCACCGGAACTTTGTGCAGTGTCGCCGAAGAGATTGTCGCTTGCTTTTTGGGAAACTTGACGATGATGGACTGGAATCCATCACCTCGCAATGCTCAACCTCGGATACATCCCCACCAACTTGACCATCGCGGCTGGATGAAAAAAGATATGCTTTCATAGTATAC
Source organism: Aspergillus nomiae NRRL 13137 (assembly GCF_001204775.2). Lineage (NCBI taxonomy): Eukaryota > Fungi > Ascomycota > Eurotiomycetes > Eurotiales > Aspergillaceae > Aspergillus > Aspergillus nomiae. The sequence continues at coordinate 12,200 of NW_015378224.1, read as the reverse complement.
GCAAGGATCTGTGTCTAGATGGAAGACGAAGAACAGATAATCGCTGGGGTGGAGACTTTGCAGGGGGTAGAACTATCACCGTCAGCCTGCGTCTCTGAGAGATAAAGTGATGCAACGGACAGACATTTTTAAATATTGTATGAATGGCGGAAGTTGAGAATCTTGCCCAAGGAAGGTGTGGTTGGCCAGGCCATGTACCAATGTGAAGTCCGTGATTGTCAGTACACAGGCTAGACTTCTCTAACATGCTCAAAGATCTAGCCCTAAATCTGACCGTTCCGAATTACCAGCATGTAATCGGTTCTTTTCCGGTGTTCGCTCTTCTACATTGAGGGTACCGGCTGTAATCCGGAACCATGCGGGGTTTAAATGCGCAGATCAAGTCTTTCGGGCTTTGTTCTTGCTGGCTCTCGCTTTCATATTGGCCAGGCCTTACTCCACACTGTGAATTAACCTTTGTACAAGACAGTGATGGGGCAGGACCTGACCATGGGCCCCGGAGAGCCGGAGACATCCCGAACCTCAAGCCAAGTCTCATAGTACACGGACCCTGGGGGGATTTTGGTTGTCCCGAGTACCCAGGGCCAATTGACTTCCGAGAAGCAATCATGACCGGAACTCACAGACTCACAGACTCATTGAAGTGATGGAAGTATAAATACACGTACATAGCATCGCAGTGTACCAGCAATTATTGCAGGAGTTGTTGTGGCAAGTCCTCCAGCAAGACCCGGGACGCATCCTCAGGGCATTGCCGGAGCGGTGCCGAGGTTCTGGTCGGTATCAGACCCTGGCAAGCCATATGGTGATCTTAATTTACTGCGTGTCCTCTTTGAAACCAGTTGAAACCGAATGTGTTTGGGACCCCCTTCTCATGGGCTACGAAAATATAAATATGATTGCATACTGCCCTCAGCTCTGAACCCAAAAGTATAGTGATCATAACCTCTGCGATCTCGGTACTCTTTCTTTTTTTATTTTCGTTGTTCCTATCGGTTTCTTTGGCCTCTATAGTCGACTGTGTACTGTCTTTACTTGAAACATGCGTATATCGAGCAGCCTTCTTTTTACAACACTTCTGAGTGGTCTTTCAGGCAGTGCCCATGTTCATGGAACCAAGCACCACCACGGCCTCCGCGACGGGTGGCACCTGACAGATACACACATCCATGTGCTTCCTCCGTTCTACGTTGCCGCAGTGGCCAAAGCCGGTGGTGATCCCTCCGGATTCCCAACGCCCGAGTGGTCCCTGGAAGGGACATTGCGCAGCATGGAAAGCGTAGGGTCTAAGAAGGCCGTCGTATCTCTGTCAACCCCTGGGGTTCCTGTCATGGGAACTGGGAAAAAGGCTCGCACCCTCTGTCGCAACGTCAATGACTTCCTGGCGAACCTCACGCGGGAAGCTCCCACTCATATAGAATTCTTCGGGGCTCTTCCGGACTGGCGAGATGTTGATGGCACTCTAGCCGAGATTGACTATATCTTCAAGACTCAAAAGGCAGCTGTTGGGGTTGGGATGTATACTGCGTATGGGGATATGTTACCCGGCGATCCGACCTTTGATCCGATATGGGAGAGACTGAACATGTACAAGGCATTAGTGTTCATGCATCCTGGAGTCATGGATGTGAAACCCTCCTTTGTCGCTGGGGTCTTGCCACAGCCTATCATTGACTACCCCCAGCAGACCACTCGCGCGGCCGTCGACCTAGTGCTTCGCGGGGTTCGTACACGCACGCAAGATGTAGACCTGATTCTATCTCATGCAGGCGGCACCCTTCCCTACCTATCCACTCGTGCATTGGGAAGTCTTGTGGTACCACAAATTTCCAGTGCCGTGAATGTGACCATACCTCAGGTCAAGGCTGAATTCCGCCGCTTCTACTACGACATTGCCCTCAGTACCACCGAGACCCAACTTACCGGGCTGTTGTTAAATACGGATCCATCGCATGTATTGTACGGATCCGATTATCCCTATGCCCCTGCGGTGGCGATTGCAGAGGGCAAAGTCAGCTACCTCGCCTTTGCACACGACCACCCAGAACTGGGCCCCGACGTCCTTTCGAAAAACGCCAAAGATCTACTCGTCAAGCATAGGCTCTCGGCAGATCTGGATGAGTAGCCTCATCCTACCGTAATCCAATTCTTATCTATAGCTGTTACGCATGCACTGCGGAAAGGGGATATGGCTAATACATCCTCATATTCTTTTTTTTTTTTTCGTCTTCTTTTAACTATGCAGCCATTGCCCACGGATTGTCCCACGCTCCTAGTGTTTTCCTTTGATAATATTTCACTTATGTTGCCTCAATGGCACTCTAAGCTTTATCTGATTCAATTACATTCGTTAATCTATACCATTTCAGCATTCCTTATTGTAGCATAGCCTGCCAATTACAGAATTTTGAATACTTCCAGCCACCACCCATGCTGATCATGGCGTGACACAAACCGCTGCATATTTCGTTTGGCTGTGACGGGCTCAGGTGCAACTGTTATTTACGCTCTTTGCGTGTAGTTAGGATTATTTCCCCTCATGCTTAGAATTCTGCATAGAGAGCGTCAATATAATCATTATTGAAAGGCTGTCACACGCTATGCTTTCGTCGGCGCTGAATATCCTCGCCTAGTGGATAAGCTATTCTATCCCGGCAAAAATCTTCGACACCTTCCAACGATTTCTAGTGCAGTTAATTGCTTTGCCTAGCTTTAGAAATTCGAATACGCGGCTACGTCCCTATCTGGAGTTAGACTAAATAAAAATTTGTTATTCAAAATATCAGTCAAAATAATAGAATTGGGCTCCAGGTGGGCCCAGCATTAGGCTATACCTAACAGTAACTAGTCACCCAGATAGCCTAACTCAATGCTGAAGGGCAAAGGATTCATGATGACATACAAAACGCTAGGCATCATTCCTAGCCTTCTTGCGAGCTATCAACCTCGCTCGTGCTCTATGTGACGCCTCTTACCAACCCCACGTGTACTCTAAACCACTAAACAAGCCTTCCAGTCTGTGGATCAATTACCTGTCGCCCTTTAAAATCTACTTTCAGAGACTTGGTACCACCGCGGACCAAGTTCTGGAACCAATCCGGCGCTCCTCGCTGCATGGTATCAGTAAGAATCCTGCATCAGTTGAAGGTAAATGGCTCACCAAGCCAGCAAAAAAACCGAAGATCCCCGGCAGAAAAACCGTTTTGCTGAGACCGCTATCGAGTATATCCACAATGGCATCCACAACAGTGTCGACATGTAACAGAGGCATCAGGAACCGGGGCTGGTTCGTCTCCCCTTTGAACAGCGGCGTCTTTGTGAAGCTCAACACGGCCATCGAGGCGCGAACCTTTGGAGCATTCTGGACTCGGAGCTCTTGCATAAGACACTAATTGAACAAGGGCATATCAGTAGTTTGCACACATCCGCAATAGCAGACTCGAGTCGTACCTCATGAAATGCAATCAACCCAGCTTTCGACGCCGCGTAATCAGCCAGTCCCGGTGGTGGGATATAGGCACTCATCGAGGCGACATTGAAGATATGTCCATGATTTCGCCGGATCATCGCCGGAAGGAATTCTTTTGATAGGAAAAATGGTGCCAGTAAGTTCGTTTTCAGGGTTATGCTGTTGTCGTTGTAGGTACCCTCAACTACTGTCCGCCCGCGCGATAGACCGGCATTGTTGACTGCGATTATTAGCCAGGCATTCTTGAGGCACTTGTTTCTGTTTCTTTCACCGAACCTAGAACAGTTGGATCGCCGATTTCCGCTCTGATCTTTTCGCAGACAGCTGCGATCTCTTTCTCATCGCTCAGATCGCATTTGTGGTACAGGATTCGCTTATTCTCTGTGCGTGCTAACATTAGCAAAGCTCTCACAAGCATGGGGGTTCTTTTTTTTTTTTTGGAATGAATGCCAATTGGATTACCGGGCTTGAATGTCAAAGGGATGATGTCCAAGACGACAACGCGCGAACCCAAGGCAGCTAGACGCTGAGCGACTCCTGCCCCAATACCGCCGCTGCCTCCAGTCACCACGACCAGCTCCTTTTTCCAGTCCCACGTATCGTCTGAAACCCAGTTGTTCCGACTCTTGGTACTTAACCAATCGTTGAGCCACAGGAGGACAGTGGCTGCTGCGGTGATTTGGACGAGCTTCTCATAAGGCGCGAGGGCACTGAATCTCCCCGCCAGGTGTAGACACGATAATGTGAAGAGTGGGTGGAAGATCGATTTTCGCAAGCCCACTACGATGGGATCGATGTAGAGCCCTTCACGGGGGAGGAAGCGTGGTTTGGCCATCATGCTCATGTTCCGAGTATGGGGGAGAAGGGTGTACTTGTCCGTGTATTTTTATGCGGGGGTGGAGACATACGGACATAAGAAAATCTACCTAGGCAAGTATACAGTATCCTCTGTCGTCTGGCGTCTCCCGGGAGTGTTCCGGGTTGAGCCCGGAAGGGATCCGGCGGTTTACTTCCTCGTATCTGACAATGGAACCATTTGCCCTGACAGCCGGAACCGTCCGAATACTATAGTCAATGGACATTTCTGTGGTAGGCATGGAAAAAATAGCTGCCATAGATATATCTATTAATTGCTCCCCGAGAGGTGCATCACTTTTGCCGCATTTCCAACTGAGCACTTGCGTCCTGTCTTTTGCTTATCGTATTATTTTCCTTCTTTTTTTTTTACCCATTGAACCTGCGGAGCGACAAGGCCAGGAATAGAGAAAATGGCTCCCCCAAATGGCTCGACTATAACAAATCTAAGCGGCACCTGGGTAATGGTAAGCATACCGCACATCCCGTGAAACTGACCTCACGCTGACCCACGGGCCCTAAACAGGACAAAACCCTATCGACCAACCTTGATGCAGTTTTCAAATTGGTAAGTATCTCATGATATACCCTGATATAGCGTATAGGAAGGCTAAGGAACATCAGCAAGGAATAAGCTGGATACTAAGGAAGACGATATCCGCATCATCCGCTACCCTGAAGATCACGCAGGGCTCGGATGAAGACGGCGAGTGGATGATGCTGGAGGCTGCACTAGCTGGAGGACTTCAAGGCACGCCAGAGAAACGCCAGTTAACCTGGACTGAGTTTGAGCACAACGACACCCTCTTTGGCCGTGTCATCATTCGGAGTCACTACATTTCCGGGCAGAGGACTGCGGATGGCCGAGTCCGACCTCTTGTGGAACCTTTTACGAAGGTTGTTGTCAAACCATACGCCGAGTCTATCTTGACGGAGGCAGTTGTGCTGGCACCGGAAACTGCAGGTGCAGAGCAGGAGAAGACGGACAAAGCTTTCATTCACGATTCCATCCGCAGCATGTACCATGAGTGGACAGCGGAGCAGGTACGCATCTCAAAGCCATTCTCAGCGATCGGACACTTGCTCACTGCGCGATTAGATCTGGGCAGTGGAAATTGTAGGCGAGGAACAGTTTTTGACACGTAGGGTTGTGGTCTGGAAAGGCTCCTATGCTGAGTCGGCTCATATTTTCTACAGACTTGCATGACGGCGACGGGGGTTGATATATGGCTTTTTGGGATGTAGATTATTCAAGATCATAGAAGGTCATTATAAGAGCGTTCTGGATTGGATATTTGTAGAGAGTATACAGGAAAAATGGTCAAATAGCTTGCTTTGCCCTCGCAATAGAATGTATGGCCCGCTTCCCAGGTAAACACAGCATAAGTCGCTGGTCGCAAATCAGCAATGCTTTATAGAAGGGAAAGCTTTAGGTTTACCCGGGAGGTTTTCATGAGACGAACAGTTATGGTGGCTGTGGATCTTCCAGACTCTACTTGTTGCTGTATTATCCGCCCTGGTTTGCTCCCCCTGTGTACACTGACAGCGACACTAATAGTGCTGTGGTTCGCGAATCTCTGTAGTTACGAATTTGAATTTAGAAAAATGTATTACACAAAACTATACGAATATTTCTCGCTGAATAAATGGATATTGATTGCATGTTCAAGGATAGTTTGCTAATAACGACTTGGCAAAAGCTGCATAATATACACGAAACTGTGCATGAAATAAACGAACCAGCGGACTAATGAAAAAAATATCACCCTCGACTACCTACTGCTAGCTATCTGCTCAGGACACAGGATAGTACTCTGGCCAACTGGCCTCTAAGAAGCTCGAGAGTGGCGGGGACATTGGCAGCGTCAGCGGACTGGGTGAACCCCAAAACACCAATGCAAAGAAGAGCAAGAACCATGATTTTCCATGATTGACGTGATGACGGCTTCGTAGCTTTCTGTTGACAGTGAGTATCATGATGCCCACTGGTTGAAGGGGGACGAACTTTGATATTCCAATCGGACCAGGTGGGAAAGACACTCCTCCACCAATAGTGGCCTTGTGTCCAGGGATAAGACATGGAGTTCCATTTCTTATCATTAATATACCACTATTTCATCTACCGTTAGAGAGGCAAGCAGCAAGTTGAAGCGGCTATAACACTTACCGATACACAGCCCGCATTCCAAACACGCTTACTCAATGCGTTCTGCACCCAGTAAACGTAGTCGTGCTCAGCTTTAGGCTTCAGATCAACCGACACGGCATCACCATTCAGAACGGGCTTCAAAACACGGAGAGCGTAGTTAATTGAGCTAGTATTGATGGTTAAAGACCTGTCCTGCGCTTAGGTGAAAGGAATAGGGGCTGTTGACTTACTTTTCAGCAGCCATCATGGCCGATGTATGTCCGGTAGCAGCATTAGGTCCGAGGAGCATGAAGAAATTTGGAAAGCCACTCAGCACAGAGCAGTTGTACGCGGCTGGACCGTCATACTTGGTCCAGTGTTGTGATACGTTCTCGCCGTTGCGTCCGACTACATCCATGTAAGGGATGAATTTGTTAGTCTTGAAGCCTGTCGCGAGAATAATTACGTCCGCTGGAATGAAGCCTTTATCTGTCTTGATGCCGTCTGTGGTAATCTCTTCAGTTTTCGCGTTAGTTAGAAGGACTTTATCGTTGTGTAGGGATTCAAGGTAGCCAGGATCGAATATTCGCCTCTTGAGGGTTGCAAAATTAGCATCGTTTCCTACATCCGATATTCAAAGGAAGACGGGAAATCAGTGGCATACCTTGCATCCTACATCAAAGTCCGGAATGAGGAGGTCGTGGTATTTCTCCGGGCCTGCCTCGCGCATGTATTTCTCAACCTGCTTTCGCCGCTTCTCTCGCAGCCTGGCTGCTCCTTTGGTCATCGGAAACAAGCGAAAATCATTCTCAGCGACCAAGAAAATGTGAAGTCGGTGCAGCCTCATCGCAAACGGAACATAGCGGAAGATCCATTGCAACACCCGTGGGTAGGTGAAGTTCGGGGCAGGAAATATCCAGTGCTTTGTCCGGACAATTTGCGTCAGGGACTTGATCTTTGCATCGTTGGCCAGGGCCGGCACAATCTGTGCAGCAGTGCCTAGACGCCATCAGATATGATTTCAAGGTATGGAACAAAAAGACACATACAGCCGTTCCCAATCACAACAACATTCTTCCCCTCGAGGTCCACGCTGTGATCCCACCGCGCTGAGTGGAAGATACTCCCGTGGAAGTCTTCCGCGCCAGGAATCTCACACGGCCGCGGTTCGACGAGCTGTCCTGTTGCTGCAAAAAGGATCTGGCACTCGTGGGTGTATTCGCGTCCGGTGTTCAGGTCGCGTAGGTAGAGAAGCCAGCGACTTGCATCGTCCCGCCAGACACTGCGGACTACTTCCGTTCCGAAGGTCATCTTACGACGGAGATTGTATGTGTCGACCACGTTGTCGACATACTCTTTGATTTCCGTGTTTGAGGGCATAAGCTTCGTCCAGTTGGGGTTTTGCGCGAAGGAATAACTGTACAGGGCGCTCGGGACATCGCAGGCGCATCCTATTTGGTGTAAGTTGAGGATGTGGGGAGATGGCAAGGGAATCACTCGGACCAGGATATGTGTTGATGTACCATGTCCCGCCACTTGTGGGATGTCGCTCGAAGAAACAGATATCTTCAAGGTCGTACCATCTCTTCAGCGTTGCTCCTAGAGCCACGGCTGATAGCCCGGCACCAACACAGGCTATCTGGCTGTAGGACGGAGGATCGATGGACTTTGAAGCCATGGTTGACACGAATATATCGTACTGAGACGTTGTAGTCTGGATTCTGCGTAAGCTTAAGTACGAACCATGCCGGAATGGCGTCCTGGATATAGATCCCGCTGCGCCGGAACACTTCCGAATGCATGGATGCAACCCGAATCGAGGAATAACATGTGCAAAACAGCATTCTGAGAGCGCCCTAGTTAAGGGAATCACACATCCGATGTTTTCCCAGTAGCACCTTGTGTGCCAGCGGCCCTCACATGTCTCATTATGCTCCGGGTCAGATCCGGCTTCCTGGGCCTCGCTTCTCTTGGCCTCGGTTTCAGTAAATCAAGCCACCATGAGCACCTGCACACCTGGAAACCGATTCATGTGCGTCCGGGAGAGCTCCGGTTCTCTTCAAAAGTTATAATGCCATCAGTACTACGAAAGAGTCAAGCGAAAACCACATTCTTCCAGCGATCAAGCAACCATGGATCTCCACCGCGAACTGCAGGTCACCTGGGACCATATCCTAAAATCATACAAGCCAGGTGCAATCGAACTGATGGGAGTAATTATTACTCAAACTGTCGGCTTTATTATCCCAGCAACGCTTTACATGCTGATCGATACCCTGTTCCCCAAGTTCTCGCAGCGCCACAAAATCCAGGGAGCCCGCCGACAACCGACCCACCAGCAAGTCCTGCACTGTGTGAAAGTTTCACTGTTCAACCACCTCTGGGTAGTGGCACTTCATGGCATACTGGTTTGGCTCACTGGGCTGGACCACGCCACTCTGAATCTGGATCCGATAGTGCCCCCTTGGAAAGAGTTCATCGGGGACTTTGTCTTTGGCCTCCTAGCGCGAGAAATATCGTTTTACTACATCCACCGTGCTCTACATCACCCGAGCATCTATGTGTATATCCATAAAATGCACCACAAATACGTTACCCCTGTGGCGTTCGCAGCGGAGTACGCCCATCCTGTCGAGCATATCCTCGCAAATGTCATGCCGGTTACGCTGCCTTTGTATCTCAAAGGCGCACACATCCTGTCGATTATGGCATTTGTTACCTTTGAGCTCTGGGAGGCTGCGGCGGACCACAGCGGGTACGACTTCTTGAAATTGCCGCCGGCCGAACTGCATGACTTGCACCATGAGAAATTCCGTGTGAATTATGGGACTATTGGATTGATGGACTGGATCCATGGGACAGATGTTGTGGGGTGGGATAAACCCAAGGCGAAACAGGCCAAGAAGGATGAATGATTGAACGGAGAAAGGAAGCTGTGGAAAGCCGCGACCTATATGAAAATTGCAAGACTAGTCTACTACGAACGAAGACAAAGCTAAAGCCTTCTTGAAAACATTCTTTCCTGAGACAGGCAGCTCGACCTACCTGCTGTCAAGGCCTCACCCCCGAGCTCGTTGGGGTCGAGGGCTTGAGATTGAGCCCTCAGTATCGAGTTGGTCGCTTGAAATTGCTGGGCGCGATGGCCATGGATTATGAAATGCTTAGGAAGCATTATTTATGTATATAAATGTGAACGTGATATAGACCATAAGAAAGAACATCCCACTATTGCTCGCGCGTAGTTTAACTAAAGTCTCCTTCAATTGTTTCCCCAACCCTATGCCAAGAACAGTCTAACTTCTTTTGGAGATACTCTGATGGTACTAATTCAAGTCACCTATTACGATAACAGTACTTTATTACATGTTTCACTAATACAAGTCCCATATCGCCCTACCTCAATACCCCTCCTTAGTACAGGTCTATGGATCATATTCGTTCTCCCATAACTGCGTGACAGGAAACTCCCTCATTCTTCTGCAACTGAAATCCAACCATACGACAAGTAATACAACACGAGCAAAAATAGCAGGAAAAGAAAATCAGGACCGCAGCTATATACTCTTGATATCAAGTAGGCATTATTTTGACCCTTGAGATTCGAAAACAAAATCTCTAACTCACTGTGTTGTGCTTAGAGCGACTCATACCTTCTATATTCCTGCTAATCAATCTATAATGGCTGAATGGGAGTACGACGACTTCGAAGACTTCGACGACGGCCTCGATGAGTTTGGAATTGGTATCGGCCTACCAATGGCCGATATACAAACCACCCCCCTCCATACCGCTGCCCGACAAAGGAATATCGCTCAAGTCGAAAGTTATCTAAGTCATGGGGCGAACGTCAATACGTGTGATGGTCAGGGCAGAAATGTTTTGCAGGTGGCTATCCTACAAGAAAATAACGAGGGAATTATACGGCTTCTCCTCAGATATGGGGCTGATGTCATCGGCTGTAGTGGCCCCCATGGAAATGCTTTGGTCCATGCAGTCCGTGCAAACTCAAGCATCATACAACTCTTATTGGACCATATTGCATCTCAGGGTAGTGACTATCATCCAGCTTTAGAGAGTGCTCTATATTATGCCTCCGAAACAGGTCAGCTACAATCAGTTCGAATACTCTTAGCTCGAGGTGCGAACCCTAACGCGAGAGGTCCTATGTATGGGAGTGCAATACAGGCGGCAGCTCATTATGGGCGTGAAGAAGTAGTGCAAACTCTTTTAGATGCCGGAGCTCAGGTAAACGCCCAGGGAGGATATCACGGTAATGCGCTGCAAGCCGCGGCAAGGTATGGACAACTACACTTAGTACAGATGTTATTAAAAGCTGGTGCAGACGTCAATGCTCAAGGGGGTGTCTATAGAAATGCTTTAACCGCGGCTACAATACGAAAGCATATAGAGGTTGCCAATATTCTTCTACAAGCTGGCGCAAAAGATGACATGAGTGAACATGAGGGTTTGAGCGACGTTAACACGCCTGATGATATAGGACTTGACCTATTTGAATATGTACATTATTAATGTACTGTATATATATATATTCCGTTGGCTGATCTTCCTATAGTCGACCAAGAGTATATTATAACACCAGTCCAAGTATCTGGATCTTATCAAGACGGATGCTGCTAGATGCTACTAGTATATACTCGATATAGGGTTCTCCTCGGAGTCTTAGTTGACATCATATTCTTTAGTGTAATGTTTCAAGCAGCTTATTCAGTACCATAAAAGATGGCTGGAGATAAATGATCAATCGTTCTATCACTCAAACCGAATCGATCAGTTGTGCCATGGTGGTGAGATTTGACTACGCGCTGTACCAATGTTAGGGCTGAACTTCACTACAACAAGTCCCGTCTAATATCGCATAGTCAACCTTCAACCCAGCCTTTATCCATAGTCCTAACTAGTTTGCCTGGAAAGGTTCCAGCTACCATAGATCTTTTGTACGAGTCGTGTACATGTATTATAGAACGGTAATGGTATCTTATAAATAAGTACAGTACGCTAAATATTCTAGGAATATAGTTGCTTTGTTCAGGTACCTAAAGATAGCCTAGTGGCTCTTGGCGATAGGGTTGGGGAAACAAATAAAGGATATAAGCCCGGGCGCCGGTTTTGAATTTTAGTGTATCATGAGTCTGAGGTATATTATTTGGATGAAATGAAGGATCAACATTATCAACTCCATCCCTGTATGTTGCACGTCACCGGGCAGTCCGCAAGGGACGAGCCTCCAATCGCAATATCTTGACTGCTGGGGGCGCAAGGATTAGCAACGGCTTGCGTCGAGCCGGGTCTGTCCCGGCTCTACGTCACGCACTGATGTCCCCCTTGCGGCATAGTTTACTTTGGGTATTGCAAGACTATTAGATACAGCTTAGGGCTCCGCTCAACGGAAGCATTCCGGTTGTTCTCGGGTCCATCCCGGACTTCGTTTTTTGGTTCCCAGCATGAACAAAACAAAACATGCCATCGGCATCATTCAAAATTCCAGGGGCTATTTTCCGCACATGGTTAAAACGGCTGCCTCTGGGTCTGGCCATGTGGAATGGGCTTGCTGGCGCGCTGATGGCCAACACTCCTGTAAGAGGTAGGACCAGGATACGCTATTCCCTAAGGCCAAAAGGTTAGAATAATTCTGGATCAACGATCCACAATGCTCTGGGGTGACTTATATAGCCCACCGTTACAATTATTAAATTATAAAATTTTCATAACCGCAATGGAAGGAATAAT